>NC_143030.1:76312398-76414898 GCF_057628025.1 Oncorhynchus mykiss | reverse complement strand
GAATTTTTACTAGGATTAAATGTCAGGAATTGTGAAAAACTGAGTTTAAATGTATTTGGCTACGGTGTATGTAAACTTCCGACTTCAACTGTTGTGTAAACCTGAAACCTTTGGAAAACCACTGTTTGGGAAAGAGGGGTAAAGGAGAGGGGAATTTCCTTTAGCCAGCTGCTATCCGAAAGGAAGTGAGTCAGATGGTTCTACTGGCCCCGCCCTTCAGTTGTAAACATTAGTTCAGACTTGTTTAGTCAGGAAATTACTGTACCACCCCTCTGTATGTATGTGTTTGTTGTGAAACACGCCTGGCTGGCAGCGTTTTGACCTCCTCTGAGAGGACAAAGAAGAAATCAAGTCATCCAGTGCAACAGACAGACAGATGGATGGACAGACACAGGTTCTTTGTAGTGTTCAACATCTTGGACATACCCGAGAGGCGTTGCCTTCAACTAGCAGAGGATACTCTACCACCAGTTGACCTAGCGAGTCGGCGCACCAGCCCATTCATCAACCTGCCCAGGTCAGTGATGCCCATTTGTTCTTCCCGGGTAAATATGATCTAAATGCCGTGGCTTTCTACTACAGTGCTGCCTCTATTTTGCGCACCAGAGGGGAGCTCCTACTACGAGAGATCCAAGGTTGCCACGGTTCATTTTTCTGCTGACTGGGCGGGCATTGGAATGGGCCAAGTCTGGGAGAGAGGAGAGGAGGAGCTGGATTCGTATGAGGGGTTCATGGCTCAGTTCAGAGAAGTCTTCAATCATCCACTGGAGGGCAGAGAGGGGCAGAGAGGGGGGTGAGCATCTACTCCAACTACTGCAGGATGACCAGACTGCTCCTGTGGTTCCACGTCGGTTGAGAGTCCTGTAGTTGCCCTTCAGCCCAACATCCCGGTGGTATACCATGACCTGCGGAAGGGTATTTTCCAAAACCCGCGCCACCTGTCTCCCTTCTCATCGACCCTGGCGCTGTGCCATTGACCTGCTTGCAGGCTCTGCGCCCCTGCGCAGATGCATCTATCCTCTGTCGGTGGCTGAAACCCAGGCCATGGAGGAGTACATCCATGAGGCGCTTCAACAAGGTTTCATCCGCACGTCGGCAGGTTTCTTCTTCATGGCCAAGAAGGATGGAGGGTTACGCCCATGTATTGATTACAGAGGACTCAATGAAATCACCACCAAGTACCGTTACCCTCCCCCGTTGGTGCCGGCAGCCATTGAACATCTCTGCGGGGCCCGGTTCTTTACCAATTTGGACCTGTGGAGTGCATACAATCTCATTCACATCTAGGAGGGGGATGAATGGAAGACTTGGAGTACTTGGTGATGCCATTTGGCTTAGCCAATGCTCTGTCAGTGTTCCCGGCATTCGTCAACGAGGTATTCCGGGACATGATCGGATACCAGGGGGTCGTGTATATCGACAAAATCCTGGTCTGCTCGGCTACCTTGGAGCATCACATCACTTCCGTCCGAGTAGTCCTGGAACGCCTCCTGAGTGTTGGTGATCGAGGATCCATTCGTCATCCTCACCGACCATCGGAACCTGGAGTACATACGGACAGCGAGGAGGCTGAATCCGTGCCAAGCAAGGTGGGCCCTGTTCTTTACAAGATTTGACTTCACGCTGACCTATCGCCCAGGTTAAAAAAACACTAAAGTCGATGCCCAGTCCCGTCTACGTTTCGGGAGAAGGTCCAGAATGCACCCATAATCCATTCCTCTTGAGTCATAGCCCCTGTGGTCTGGGACATTAATGTGGATATCCACCAGGCTCTGGAGAGGGAGCCCGCACCCACTACCTGTCCTCCTGAGCGTTCCCACAGGGATAAGGGGTCGGCTGCTGACCTGGGCACACGCAGGTATCGCTGCTGGACATCCAGGTGTTTCTCACACTTCCTAATCTATCTCAGAGAAGTATTGGTGGTCTACCTTGGTGCAGGACGTTAGTTGTTACATCAACTCCTGCTCCTTATGTGCTCAAACCAAATCCCCCCAGCACACTCCAGCAGGGAAACTCCTCCCCCTTCCCGTGCCTCAGCATCCCTAGTCTCATCTATCCATTGACTTTGTCATAAATCCTAAATCCTGTCGTTTTATCCCTTTCTCTGGTCTCCCTACTGCGCTCAAGGTCACTGTCAAGGTCACTAAGGCACTATTCCAGCAGGTCTTCTGACATTATGACCTATAGGAGGACAGAGTTCCTCTGTCCAGTGTCTGTGTTCTTTTGCCCATCTTAATATTTTATTTTTATTAGCCAGTCTGAGATATGGCTTTTTCTTTGCAACTCTTTGTAGAAGGCCAGCATCCCGAAGTCGCCTCTTCACTGTTGACGTTGAGATGGGTGTTTGGCAGGTACAATTTAATGAAGCTGCCAGATGAGGACTTGTGAGGCGTCTGTTTCTCAAACTAGATACTTTAATGTACTTGTCCCCTTGCTCAGTTGTGCACCGGGGCCTCCCACTCCTCCTTCTATTCTGAGACAGTTTGCGCTGTTCTGTGAAGGGGATAGTACACAGCGTTGTACGAGATCTTCAGTTTCTTGGCAATTTCTCGCATGGAATAGCCTTCGTTTTCAGAACAAGAATAGACTGACGAGTTTCAGAAGAAAGTTCTTTGTTTCTAGCCATTTTGAGACTGTAATCGAACCCACAAATGCTGATGCTCCAGATACTCAACTAGTCTAAAGAAGGCCAGTTTAATTGATCTTTAATCAGAACAATAGTTTTCATCTATGCTAACATAATTACAAAATGGTTTTCTAATGATCAATTAGCCTTTTAAAATGATAAACTTGGATTAGCTAACACAACGTGCCATTGGAACACAGGAGTGATGGTTGCTGATAATGGGCCTCTGTACGCCTATGTAGATATTCCATAAAAATATTCAGTTTCCAGCTAAAATAGTCATTTACAACATTAACCATGTCTACACTGTATTACTGATCAATTTGATGTTATTTTAATGGACAAAAAAAAAGGACATTTCGATGTGACCCCAAACTTTTGAATGGTAGTTAGTGTATGTTAAATGTACAGGATAGGGACATTCCATTCCATCTAAACAATGGATATGTAGATACACATCTAAAATCTAATTCCAAATCTGACAGTAATATTTTACTCACACGCATAAAGGTACCATTAAGAGGTACAGGGAGTTGGTTAATAGTATTGTCCAACAGTAAATGGAGTTAGGTAATAATATTGTCCAACAGTAAATGGAGTTAGGTAATAATATTGTCCAACAGTAAATGGAGTTAGGTAATAATATTGTCCAACATTACAGGCAGCTAGGTAATAGTATTGTCCAACAGTACAGGAAGTTATGTAGTAGTATTGTCCAACAGTACAGGAAGTTGGGTAATAAACTCAGCAAAAATAGAAACGTCCTCTCACTGTCAGCTGTGTTTATTTTCAGCAAACTTAATGTGTAAATATTTGTATGAACATAACAAGATTCAACAACTGAGACAAACTGAACAAGTCCCACAGACATGTGACTAACAGAAATTGAATAATGTGTCCCTGAACAAAGGGGGGGGGGTCAAAATCAAAAGTAACAGTCAGTATCTGGTGTGGCCACCAGCTGCATTAAGTACTGCAGTGCATCTCCTCCTCATGGACTGCACCAGATTTGCCAGTTCTAGCTGTGAGATGTTACCCCGCTCTTCCACCAAGGCACCTGCAAGTTCTCTGAGATTTCTGGGGGAAATGGCCCTAGCCCCACCCTCCAATCCAACAGGTCCCGGACGTGCTCAATAGGATTGAGATCCGGGCTCTTCGCTGGCCATGGCAGAACACTGACATTCCTGTCTTGCAGGAAATCACACACAGAACGAGCAGTATGGCTGGTTGCTTTGTCATTTTGGAGGGTCATGTCAGGATGAGCCTGCAGGAAGGGTACCACATGAGGGAGGAGGATGTCTTCCCGGTAACGCACAGCGTTGAGATTGCCTGCAATGACAACAAGCTCAGTCCAATGATGCTGTGACACACCGCCCCAGACCATGACGGACCCTCCACCTCCAAATTGATCCCACTCCAGAGTACAGGCCTCGGTGTAACGCTCATTCCTTTGATGGTAAACGCGAATCCGACCATCACTCCTGGTGAGACAAAACCACAACTCGTCAGTGAAGAGCACTTTTTGCCAGTCCTGTCTGGACCAGCGACATTGGGTTTGTGCCCATAGGCAACACTGTTGCCGGTGATTTCTGGTGAGGACCTGCCTGCCTACAAGCCATCAGTCCAGCCTCTCTCAGACAGTCTGAACACTGATGGAGGGATTGTGCATTCCTGGTGTAACTCGGGCAGTTTTTGTTGCCATCCTGTACCTGTCCCGCAGGTGTGATGTTCGGATGTACCAATCCTGTGCAGGTATTGTTACACGTGGTCTGGCCACTGCGAGGACGATCAGTCTCCCTGTAGCGCTGTCTTAGGCGTCTCACAGTACAGACATTGCAATTGTATTTGTGCTCATTTAGCAGATACTCTTATCCAGAGCGACTTACGTTAGCGAGTGCATGCATTTTCATACTTCATACATAGCGCCATGCTCTATTAACTGAGCCACATGGAACCATGGGCAGAGTTTACACTTTTGGGACAGTTCTATTGGTTCTATTTTGACACGAAAGCTCAATCTAACAATGCTGAAGTATTTGAAATGATTTCAGATATTATTTGACCCAGATCTGGTTGTAATTTGATCTGGGTCTGGGCAGTAGTAGAAGCAGTGGGACTTGAGGGACAGCTTCGTTAAATAACCCACATCTGTGACCCTGGTGATGTCCTCTATCTGACCACTGACTAGCTGGATAGAGTACTGTCCTCTCTATCGAGATGGGATGGGACTCATTCAACATGTCAGGGCTAGAATAGATCTCAGGCCTAGAATAGATCTCAGGGCTAGAATAGATCTCAGGGCTAGACTAGATATTAGGGCTAGAATATATCTCAGGGCTAGAATAGATATTAGGGCTAGAATATATCTCAGGGCTAGAATAGATATCAGGGCTAGAATAGATCTCAGGGCTAGACTAGATATCAGGGCTAGAATAGATCTCAGGGCTAGAATAGATCTCAGGGCTAGAATAGACCCCAAGGCTAGAATAGACCCAAGGGCTAGACTAGATATTAGGGCTAGAATATATCTCAGGGCTAGAATAGATATTAGGGATGGAATATATCTCAGGGCTAGAATAGATATTAGGGATGGAATATATCTCAGGGCTAGAATAGATCTCAGGGCTAGAATAGACCCCAAGGCTAGAATAGACCCGAGGGCTAGACTAGATATTAGGGCTAGAATATATCTCAGGGCTAGAATAGACCCGAGGGCTAGACTAGATATTAGGGCTAGAATAGATATCAGGGCTAGAATAGACCCCAGGGCTAGACTAGATATTAGGGCTTGAATAGAGAAAGTGCCGTGAGGTCTGGGTCTGGGCAATAGTAGGAGCAGTGAGACTGGAAGAGCAGCTTCATTAGAGAATGACAGATGTAACTCTGTGGGCTGATATACCCCTTTAACTCTACTGAACCAAACCCATTCAAACTGTGACCAGATGCCTTATATCTATCAACAGCACCAGTGAGCCAGACATTTTTTTTTTAAACAAACTATAACTATAAAGCCAGACCAAGAAAAACCCAACCAAGCTGTGACCCTGATGCCCTCTATCTGTTGGCCAGAGGACAGACAGCTGAGCCTGGCAGGACCATCCATACTGTAAGATCTGTAAGGTGGAAGAGCCACTTAGCCTATAACCTATTAGAACGTTCAGATCTACAGGTATCAGAGGGTTAAGGCCCACAGTAACTTCGTCCCCAGAGAGCTGGCTGGTAGTGGAGTGAAATGGGACCCGAATGGCCTCTCTGCTTGTAGTACCTTTAATGCCCAGCAGAGGGCAGTATGTCATTAGGGCCCACAGTAGGACTGGAAACACAAAACCGCAACAACAACCCATCTGAGCAGCAGCTATGGAGGAAGGAGGAAGGTAGCCCATCTCCAAGAGGCGAAGGAATCCCATGGTCTGGCAAGCCTGATCCCAGATCTGTTCGTGCTGTCTTGGCAACTGCTGTCACGGAGAAGGCAAGACAGCACAAACAGATCTGGGATCAGGCTAGGGGGAACATCAAGCTGCCCCTCAAATACCCAGAGACTCTTTGCATTCAGTCTCACACGCACACAACGCACGCCAGAATTGGCCTGCTGAACCAAGCAGTAACTCTTATCACAGAAGCAACCAAGCGCCCAGCCCACTGCCTTGCTGTATTACATATTGGGTAACAAGCAATTAAGACAGGTCTACTGGGCCATAGCAAGTCACTATTACCATTATCCTGTTGTGGATGTGCTGTTTGTATTTCTGGTCATTTATGACTCAGGAAGTGGTGATTTATAGTAAGATATGCATACATGCACCATGTTCACGTCAGTATCCTGTCTGAGGTTTTGAATGCCATTTAATAAGGAACCTAGTGTTCCACAAAATACTCTAATCCGCTCTTTGGAAATGTGACGTTAGTTAGGTAGAAACCCTGGCGTTTTGCCGTTGCTATTTAAAAACATCCCGGGTGCTTTGTGCGTGTTTGTTTAAGTGTACATAACTAATGCGTTTATGACATAATGTTCTCTCTCTCCATCTACATGCTGTGATGTTTCCTGCTCATAGCAGCACAGTGATGACAGCATGCCGTGCATTAGCACTCTGTTTGTTGTGAAAGCTTCAAATAATTACATTTCTTTTTTTTTCAAGAACTTTCTTCAAGTGCAGTCGCAAAAAAAAACCCATCAAGTGATGAAACTGATGATGAAACTGGCTCTCATGAGGACCACCACTGTCATGTATACTCTCTCTGGCCTCTAGGTCACCAGACTACTGATTATTAAGCACATCTGTCACCATCGTCACTCGCACCAGCGCTTATTGACACTCACCTGGACTCCATCACCTCCTTGATTACTTGCCCTATTTATGTCACTCCCTTTGGTTCCTACCCCAGGCGTTAAATGTACTCACTCCCTGAACTTGATCCCGACTCTCAGCGTACATCTTTACAGCCAAAGGAAAGGAAGACCCAGACGTACCTCTTATCCTGCAGAGGATTACGTTCTTTAGAGTTAACTGCACCTCAGATTGGAGCCCAATCTGACACATCTCAACATCAACTGTTCCAGTGGAGACTGTGTGAATCAGGCCTTCATGGTTGAATTGCTGCAAAGAAACCACTACTAAAGGACACCAATAATAAGAAGAGACTTGCTTGGGCCAAGAAATAAGAGCAATGGCCTCCACAATCACCCGACCTCAACCCAATTGAGATTGTTTGGGATTAGTTGGACCGAGTGACGGAAAAGCAGCCAACAAGTGCTCAGCATATGTGGGAACTCCTTCAAGACATTTGGAAAAGCATTCCAGTTGAAGCTGGTTCTGAGAATGCCAAGAGTGTGCAAAGCTGTCATCAAGGCAAAGGGTGGCTACTTTGAAGAATCTAAAATCTCAAATATATTTTGATTTGTTTAACAAATCTTCCTGTGAACACCGGTGACATTATGGTTATGATAAGACTTCTGTATAAATATTTCCTCAATATTACATAAAGAGCCACTGCATATAGCATCGTTAGACCCAGTCAGAGCATGGCATCAGTCATTTACAAATTTAAAATCAAGCTTTATTGGTCACAAACACATGTTTAGCAGATGTTATTGCGGGTGTTGCGAAATGCTTGTGTTCCTATCTCCAACAGTGCAGTAATATCTAACAATTCACAACATTTCACAACAATACACACAAACTTAAAAGTAAAATAATGGAATTAAGGAATATATACATTTTCGAAGGAGCAACGTCGGAGTGGCTTTGACTAAAATACAGTAGATTTGAATACATAAAGCAAAAATATGTAAATATTACTCAAGTGACTAGTGTTCCATTATTAAAGTGGCCAGTGATTCCATGTCTATGTATATGGGGCAGCAGCCTCTAAGGTGCAGGGTTACGTAACCGGGCAGAAGCCGCCTAGTGATGGCTATTTAGCAATCTGATGAAATTGAGATGGAAGATGAAATTGAGATGGATGTTTTTTTTTTTTCAGTCTCTCTGTCCCAGAACCTGTACTGACCTCGCCTTCTGGATAACAGCGGGGTGAACAGGCAGTGGCTCGGGTGGTTGATGTCCTTGATGATCTTTTTTTGGCCTTCCTGTGACATGGGGTCCTGTAGGTGTACAAGGCTCTACATACTTGTACAATATGTTCATTTCTCAGACTCATACTGAACTAACAGTGAATGTGTTCAGACATGATAGATATTTCCCAAATGGCTTCCTACTTCATATGTAGTTCACTACTTTTGACCAGAGCCCTGTGCACTACTATTGCCCCGAGGGCCCTGGTTGAAAGTAGTGCACTACATATTATTAGGAAATAGAATACCATTTTGAGACACACACAATGTCAACGATTCAAAGTAAGAAGGATGTACAGGATACCTTTCCAAGCTGGCTTCATCCCAGATCTGTGCTCTTGTCAAGTCCATAGCTGTCATTGTCATGTCATGAAACAGACAGACAGACAGACGGCCGGACACTAAGGCTACTTCCAAGAAGAGCATTATGCAAATGAGGCAACACCAGTTGAGCTAGATAAAGTAATACTGTAGTATAGATGCAGTAATACTGTAGTATAGATACTGTTATGCTGTAGTATAGACACAGTTATAGTGTAGTATAGACACAGTAATACTGTAGTATAGATGCAGTTATACTGTAGTATAGATACACTAATGCTGTAGTATAGATTCTGTAATACTGTGATATAGATACAGTAATACTGTAGAATAGATAAAGTAATACTGTAGAATAGATACAGTAATACTGTAGTATAGATGCAGTCATACTGTAGTATAGATACAGTAATACTGTAGAATAGATATGTACAGTTGAAGTTTGAAGTTTACATACACTTAGGTTGGAGTCATTAAAACTAGTTTTTCAACCACTCCACAAATTTCTTGTTAACAAACTATAGTTTTGGCCAGTCGGTTCGGACATCTACTTTGAACATGACACAAGTAATTTTTCCAACAATTGTTTACAAACAGATTATTTCACTTATAATTCACTGTATCAGAATTCCAGTGGGTCAGAAGTTTACATACACTAAGTTGACTGTGCCTTTAAACAGCTTGGAAAAATCCAGATAATGATGTCATGGCTTTAGAAGCTTCTGATAGGTTAATTGACCTAATTTGAGTCAATTGGAGGTGTACCTGTGGATGTAGTTCAAGGTCTACCTTCAAACTCAGTGCCTCATTGCTTGACATTATGGGAAAATCAAAAGAAATCAGCCAAGACCTCAGAAAAAAAATGTAGACCTCCACAACTCTGGTTCATCCTTGGGAGCAATTTCCAAACGCCTGAAGGTACCACGTTCATCTGTACAAACAATAGTACGCAAGTATAAACACCATGGGACCAGGCAGCCGTCATACCGCTCAGGAAGGTGTTCTGTCTCCTAGAGATGGACGTACTTTGGTGCGAAAAGTGCAAATCTATCCCAGAACAACAGCAAAGGATATTGTGAAGATGCTAGAAGAAACAGGTACAAAAGTATCTCAACAAGGAAGAAGCCACTGCTCCAAAACCGCCATAAAAAAGTCAGACTAGGGTTTGCAACAACACATGGGGACAAAGATCGTACTTTTTGGAGAAATGTCCTCTGGTCTGATGAAACAAAAATAGACCTGTTTGGCCATAATGACCATCGTTATGTTTGGAGGAAAAAGTGGGATGCTTGCAAGCCGAAGAACACCATGGCAGCATCATGTTGTGGGGGTGCTTTGCTGCAGGAGGGACTGGTGCACTTCACAAAATAGATGGCATCACGAGGGAGGAAAATTATGTGGATATATTGAAGCAACATCAGTCAGGAAGTTAAAGCTTGGTCGCAAATGGGTCTTCCAAATGGACAATGACCCCAAGCATACCTCCAAAGTTGTGGCAAACGGCTTAAGGACAACAAAGTCAAGGTATTGGAGTGGCCATCACAAAGCCCGGACCTCAATCCTATAGAAAACATGTGGGTAGAACTGAAAAAATGTGTGCGAGCAAGGAGGCCTACAAACCTGACTCAGTTTCACCAGCTCTGTCAGGAGGAATGGGCCAAAATTCACCCAACTTATTGTGGGAAGCTGGTGGAAGGCTACCCGAAACATTTGACCCAAGTTAAACAATTTAAAGGCAATGCTACCAAATACTAATTGAGTGTATGTAAACTTCTGACCCACTGGGAATGTGATGAAAGAAACAAAAGCTGAAATAAATAATTCTCTCTCTAATATTATTCTGACATTTCACATTCTTAAAATAAAGTGGTGATCCTAACTGACCTAAGACAGGGAATGTTTAACAGGATTAAATGTCAGGAATGGTGAAAAACTGTGTTTAAATGTATTTGGCTACGGTGTATGTAAACTTCCCACTTCAACTGTATATCTCTGTATAGGTTTTTCTGTTCTGGGCCTTTTGAGTCCACAGCCAGTCAGTCAATTAGTCCAAACACATTAATACACTGATTAAAGCTGTGGATGGAAAATGTAAACTGATTAAGGCTGTGGATGGGAGAAGTGGCCCAGTTAACTGGCATGTAGACCACAGCCCACAACCACAGCCCACAACCACAGCCACAACCACAACCCACAGCCACAACTATAACCACAGCCACAACAACAACAACCACAACCCACAAAGATACAGGCCCTAAAAGTGAGGACTAGAGATAGAATCGTCTTCAAATGCTCCTTCAGTTGGAATGAAGGAATCTCTCTCTCTCTCTCTCTCTCTCTCTCTCTCTCTCTCTCTCTCTCTCTCTTCTCTCTGTCTCTCTCTGTCTCTGTCTCTGTCTCTCTCTCTCTCTCTGTCTCTCTCTCTCTCTCTGTCTCTCTCTCTCTCTCTCTCTCTCTCTCTCTCTCTCTCTCTCTCTCTCTCTCTCTCTCTCTCTTTCTCTCTACAGAGCCTTCGGGAAAGTATTCAGACTCCTTGACATCTCCACATTTTCTTATGTTACAGCCTTATTCCAAAATGTATTTATTTTTAATATCAACAATCTACACACAATACCCCATAATGACGAAGCAAAAACAGGTTTATAGATTTTTTAAAATAAATGTATTCAAAATGTAAAATAAGATTTTAGACCGTTTGCCTATGAGACTCGAAATAATCCTGTTTCCTGTTTCATTGATCACCCTTGAGATGTTTCTACAACTTGATTGGAGTCCACCTGTGGTAAATTCAATTGATTGGACATGATTTGGAAAGGCACACACCTGTCTATATAAGGTCCCACAGTTGACAGTGCATGTCAGAAAACCAAGCCATGAGGTCAAAGAATTGTATCGAGGCATAGATCTGGGGAAGGGTACCAAAACATTTCTGCAGCATTGAAGTTCCCCAAGAACACAGTGGCCTCCATCATTCTTAAATGGAAGAAGTTTGGGAACCACCGAAGCTCTTAGTATATCTGGCCGCCCGGCAAAACTGAGCAATCGAGGGAGAAGGGCCTTGGTCAGGGAGGTGACCAAGAACCCGATGGTGACTCTGACAGAGCTATAGAGTTCCTCTGTGGAGATTGGAGAACCTTCCAGAAGGACAACCATCTCAACCATCTCTGCAGCATAGGCCTTTATAATAGATTGGCCAGATGGAAGCCACTCCTCAGTAAAAGGCACATGACAGCCCACTTGGAGTTTGCCAAAAGATACCTAAAGACTCTCAGACCATGAGAAACAATATTATCTGGTCTGATGAAACCAAGATTGTATACTTTGGCCTGAATGCCAAGTGTCACGTCTGGAGGAAACCTGGCACCATTCCTACGGTGAAGCATGGTGGTGGCAGCATCATGCTGTGGGGAGGTTTTTCAGCGTCAGGGACTGGGAGACTCGTCAGGA
Organism: Oncorhynchus mykiss; assembly: GCF_057628025.1. NCBI lineage: Eukaryota > Metazoa > Chordata > Actinopteri > Salmoniformes > Salmonidae > Oncorhynchus > Oncorhynchus mykiss. The sequence goes on along the minus strand of NC_143030.1, from coordinate 76,402,938 downwards.
TCGAGGCAAAGATGAATGGAGCAAAGTACAGAGAGATCCTTGATGAAAATCTGCTGCAGAGCTCTCAGGACCTCAGACTGGGGCCAAGGTTCACCTTCCAACAGGACAACGACCCTAAGCACACAGGCAAGACAATGCAGGAGTGGCTTCGGGACAAGTCTCTGAATGTCCATAAGTGGCCCAGCCAGAGCCCGGACTTGAACCCGATCTAACATCTCTGGAGAGACCTGAAAATAGCTGTGCAGCAACGCTCCCCATCCAACCTGAAAGAGCTTGAGAGGATCTGCAGAGAAGAATGGGAGAAACTCCCCAAATACAGGTGTGCCAAGCTTGTAGCGTCATACCCAAGAAGACTCAATGCTGTAATCTCTTCCAAAGGTGCTTTAGCAAATTACTGGGTAAAGGGTCTGAATATACTTATGTAAATTAATTTAGTGAAACATTTCTAAAAACCTGTTTTTGTTTTGTCATTATGGGGTATTGTGTGTAGATAGATGAGGGGAAAAAACTATTTAATCCATTTTATAATAAGGCTGTAACGTAACAAAATGTGGAAATAGTCAAGTGGTCTGTCTGAATTCTTCCCAAAGGCACTGTGTATATATATATATATATATTTATTTCTCACTCGCTCAATCCCAGCTTTCTATTTCTTGTCCTTGGCTGTATCTCCTCTTCTCTCTGTAGCGGATCAGCAATATTGTGCGGATGGAGAGAGGGATTGGAGGGAGGGAGGGAGGGAGTATTGAGGGACGGACGGACAGATGGAGTATTGGAGGGAGGGAGGGACGGATGGAGTATTGGAGCGAGGGATGGAGTATTGAAGGGAGGGAGGGATGGAGAATTGGAGGGTGGGAGGGATAGATAATTGGAGAGAGGGAGGGATGGATGGAGTATTGGAGGGAGGGAGGGATGGATGGAGTATTGGAGGGAGGGAGGGAGTTTTGGAGGGAGGGAGGGATGGATTATTGAGGGAGAGAGGGAGGGATGGAGAGTTGGAGGGTGGGAGGGAGGGAGGGATGGAGTATTGGAGGGAGGGAGGGATGGAGTATTGGAGGGAGGGAGGGAGGGAGGGTGTGTTGGAGGGATGGAATATTGGAGGGAGGGAGGGAGGGAGGGATGGAGGGAGGGAGGGATGGAGTATTGGCGGGAGGGAGGGATGGAGAATTGGAGGGATGGAGTATTGGAGGGAGGGAAGGAGGGAGGGATGGAGTATTGGAGGGAGGGAAGGAGGGAGGGATGGAGTATTGGAGGGAGGGAGTATTGGAGGGAGGAAAGGAGGGAGGGAGGGATGGAGTATTGAGGGAGAGAGGGAAGGATGGAGTATTGGAGGGAGGGACGGACGGACAGATGGAGTATTGGAGGGAGGGAGGGATGGAGAATTGGAGGGAGGGATGGAGAATTGGAGGGAGAGATGGACGGATGGAGTATTGGAGGGAGGGAGGGATGGAGTATTGTAGGAAGGGAGGGAGGGTGTGTTGGAGGGATGGAGTATTGGAGGGAGGGAAGGAGGGAGGGATGGAGTATTGGAGGGAGGGAGTATTGGAGGGAGGAAAGGAGGGAGGGAGGGATGGAGTATTGAGGGAGAGAGGGAAGGATGGAGTATTGGAGGGAGGGACGGACGGACAGATGGAATATTGGAGGGAGGGAGGGACGGATGGAGTATTGGAGGGAGGGAGGGATGGAGTATTGGAGTGAGGGAGGGAGGGATGGATTATTGAGGGAGAGAGGGAGGGATGGAGAGTTGGAGGGTGGGAGGGAGGGAGGGATGGAGAATTGGAGGGAGGGATGGACGGATGGAGTATTGGAGGGAGGGAGGGAGTATTGGAGGGAGGGAGGGATGGAGTATTGGAGTGAGGGAGGGAGGGATGGAGTATTGGAGTGAAGGAGGGATGGAGTATTGGAGGGAGTGAGGGAGGGATGGAGTATTGGAGTGAGTGAGGGATGGAGTATTGGAGGGAGGGAGGGATGGAGTATTGGAGGGAGTGAGGGAGGGATGGAGTATTGGAGTGAGGGAGGGATGGAGTATTGGAGGGAGGGAGGGATGGAGTATTGGAGGGATGGAGTATTGGAGTGAGGGAGGGATGGAGTATTGGAGGGAGGGAGGGAGGGATGGAGGGAGGGAGGGATGGAGGGAGGGAGGGATGGAGTATTGGCGGGAGGGAGGGATGGAGTATTGGAGGGATGGAGTATTGGAGGGAGGGAGGGATGGAGGGATGGAGTATTGGAGTGAAGGAGGGATGGAGTATTGGAGGGATGGAGTATTGGAGTGAGGGAGGGATGGAGTATTGGAGGGAGGGAGGGATGGAGTATTGGAGGGATGGAGGGATGGAGTATTGGAGGGATGGAATATTGGAGGAAGGAAGGAAGGGTGGAGGGGACGGAAGAATGCAATTAATGGTTTACAAAACCCTGGTGTCAGCACAGACACCTCTTTGTCCTTATCATTTGTCCTCCCAGGGGCTTAGAGGCGAGAGGAGAGGCGTAGAGGGGAGAGGAGAGGTTTAGCGGGAAGAGAAGAGTGGTAGAGGGAAGAGGAGAGGAATAGAGGGGAGAGGAGAGGTGTAGAGAGGAAAGGTGTAGAGGGGAGAGGAGAGATGTAGAGGGAAGAGGAGAGGTGTAGCGGGAAGAGAAGAGTGGGAGAGGGGAGAAGAGAGGAATAAAGGGGAGAGGAGAGGTGTAGAGGGGAGAGGAGAGGAGGAGAGAGGAGAGGTAGAGGGGTAGAGAGGAGAGGAGAGGTGTAGAGAGGAGAGGTGGAGAGGAGGGGTAGAAGGGAGAGGAGAGGAGTAGAGGGGAGAGGTGGAGAGGAGTAGAAGGGATATGAAAGGTGTAGAGGGGAGAGGAGAGGTGTAGAAGGGAGATGAGAGGTGTAGAGGGGAGAAGAGAGGTGTCGAGGGGAGAGGAAAGGTGTAGAGGGGAGAGGGGAGTCGACGGAAGAGGAGAGGTGAGAGGTGTAAAGGGGAGAGGAGAGGTGTAGAGAGAAGAGAAGAGAGGAGGGGAGAGAAGTAGAGGGGAGAGGAGAGTAGAGGTGTAGAGGGAAGAGGAAGGGTGTAGGGGGGGAGAGGTGTAGAGCGGAGAGGAGAGATGTAGAGAGGTGAGGAGAGGGGAGAGGAGAGGTGTAGAGGGGAGAGGAGAGGTGTAGAGGGGAGAAGAGAGATTTAGAGGGGAGAGGAGAGATGTGGAGAGGAGAGGTGTCGAGGGGAGAGGAGAGGTGTAGAGGGGAGAGGAGAGGTGTAGAGGGGAGAGGAGAATTTAGAGGGGAGAGGAGAGATGTAAGAGGGGAGAGGAGAGGTGTAGAGCGGAAAGGAGAAGTGTAGAGAGGAGAGGCGTAGAGGGGAGAGGAGAGATTTAGAGGGGAGAGGAGAGATTTAGAGGGGAGAGGAGAGATGTAGAGATGTAGAGGGGAGAGGAGAGGTGTAGAGGGGAGAGGAGAAGTGTAGAGAGGAGAGGAGACCTCCACTCGTTCCTCCACTGTGCTTCTTGTGCCTTAAGACCCTGAATCAAGAAGTGAGCGTTCATTCACAGCTGCCACCGTAGCTACATTTAATTCAAATTTACATCACTACATTCATGTAAAGCCAGTACAGTTTAATAAACAGCAGGAACATTAACCTTGCAACATCTGGAACTCTTTTAAGCCACATGTTTATTCAGTGTTATAACGTTTGATAATCTGACACTGATTATACCTCACCATCAGTGCTCAATTTTGCACTTTTTTTGAATGAGGATCCCACCAACTGTCAGTTCCTCTCTAATTTCACAACGCTAAAAAGGTCAACTGTCAGTTAAAGCTTAGTGCCTTCAGTTCAGTTCGCTACTAAGATGTCTCAGTCTCATTATCAAATAGACTTACATTATTGCACATTTTTGATTACACTTTTTTTTACCGTATAAACCCTAATATTAATTCTCAGTGTTTTTACCGTATAAACCCTAAAACTAATTTTCAATGTTTTTTTTTTTTTTTCTTTACCCCCCTCTGCCTCAAACTCAAATACACCTCCAGACGAATGTTAAAATTAGATTTCACAGTCTGTAAGATGGATCTTTAAGCTGCAAGTCGCCTAACACGTCTCCAGAATCCTTCCATTCAGTAGGGTACCATGTCACACTCCTTTCAAAGTAGTATACACAAACATCCAGTCACATCCAGGTGCAGGTGCAAGGTACAAAACGTAAACTGCTGGAATGTTTCTCACGCTCCTCCTCCATTGGTTGCCTCACATTCGGGAAACGACTACTATCAGGATGCCACTGACTCCTGTCAAACAACCTCTAGTCATCTCCAAAAAAACATAGGAACTCAAAGGTTTCTGAAACACGTCAATGTAGAAACTCCCGTTCTTCCGGGGATAGTTAGATATTGTTGTGTTCCATCGGCGGTTTCTGTGGCAGCTGGTGGTTAACCATCTGCTCTAGTGGAAGCTGCTGCCCTTCTTGTGATGGCGAAGGAGCTGGTGGTGAGTCCCCGATCGGATTAGGATTCCCATTCCCATTCTGGTTCTCGTTCTCCTTCCTGTCCTTCTCACTAGGCTGGTTCAAGATGGCGGGTACGTCCTTACAACAGAAGTACTGCTTCCAGATCTTCAGGAAAGCGTCACGAAACTTCTTGATGCGGAAGGCGTAGACGATGGGGTTGACGGCTGAGTTGCCGTGCGTGAGCAATATGGCGATGTAGATCAGGAACAGGGGTTTGTCGCAGGTCGGACAGAACAATGTGATGCAGTTGATGATGTGGAGGGGAAGCCAGCTGATGGCGAACAGGAAGAGGACCAGGGCCAGCGACTTGGCCAGTTTGAGTTCCTTGTCGTAGTACTTGTTGGGGTCGGTGTGGCTGATGGTGCAAGCCTGTAAGAAGAAATATTATCTTGATTTAGTATTCTTGTTATTATAAATTAATAATCATTACGATAGGTATTTTACCCAGATACTCAGGGAAATAATTCCCCCTGTTATAGATGGTAATGTAGGTGCCAGTCTGTTCCTACTGCTGTAGATGGTAATGTAGGTGCCAGTCTGTTATAGATGGTAATGTAGGTGCCAGTCTGTTATAGATGGTAGTGTAGGTGCCAGTCTGTTATAGATGGTAATGTAGGTGCCAGTCTGTTATAGATGGTAATGTAGGTGCCAGTCTGTTATAGATGGTAATATAGGTGCGAGTCTGTTATAGATGGTAGTGTAGGTGCCAGTCTGTTCCTACTGCTGTAGATGGTAGTGTAGGTGCCAGTCTGTTCCTACTGCTGTAGATGGTAGTGTAGATGTGGGGCCCTGCTACATAGATGGGGGAAGGAGGGCTGGTCACCTCACCTTCTTGTTGAGCTGCTTGTGGATCATGTAGAAGATCTCTGTGTAAATGACCAGCATGAGGAGTAAAGGAGGCAGCACCTGTAGTGGAAACATAATCCGGTCCTGGTTAGCTCCAGTACCACGTTTTACCCCAGGCACTAGTTGAGCTACACAACTACTTAACAACAAATTATATATGCTTTCTGTGAAGTTCAACAAACAACATCAGACGCCCTGACTTCCATTCTTATGCACATAAGATATACTACATATAGAGAGATGTTATAATACCCAGCTGATATACTACGTATAGAGAGATGTTATAATACCCAGCTGATATACTACATATAGAGAGATGTTATAATACCCAGCTGATATACTACATAAAGAGAGATGTTATAATACCCAGCTGATATACTACATATATAGAGATGTTATAATACCCAGCTGATATACTACTTATAGAGAGATGTTATAATACCCAGCTGATATACTACATGAAGAGAGATGTTATAATACCCAGCTGATATACTACATAAAGAGAGATGTTATAATACCCAGCTGATATACTACATATAGAGAGACGTTATAATACCCAGCTGATATACTACATATAGAGAGATGTTATAATACCCAGCTGATATACTACATGAAGAGAGATGTTATAATACCCAGCTGATATACTACATGAAGAGAGATGTTATAATACCCAGCTGATATACTACATATAGAGAGATGTTATAATACCCAGCTGATATACTACATGAAGAGAGATGTTATAATACCCAGCTGATATACTACATATAGAGAGATGTTATAATACCCAGCTGATATACTACATATAGAGAGACGTTATAATACCCAGCTGATATACTACATAAAGAGAGATGTTATAATACCCAATTGATATACTACATACAGAGAGATGTTATAATACCCAGCTGATATACTACTTATAGAGAGATGTTATAATACCCAGCTGATATACTACATGAAGAGAGATGTTATAATACCCAGCTGATATACTACATATATAGAGATGTTATAATACCCAGCTGATATACTACTTATAGAGAGATGTTATAATACCCAGCTGATATACTACATGAAGAGAGATGTTATAATACCCAGCTGATATACTACATGAAGAGAGATGTTATAATACCCAGCTGATATACTACATATAGAGAGATGTTATAATACCCAGCTGATATACTACATGAAGAGAGATGTTATAATACCCAGCTGATATACTACATATAGAGAGATGTTATAATACCCAGCTGATATACTACATGAAGAGAGATGTTATAATACCCAGCTGATATACTACATATAGAGAGATGTTATAATACCCAGCTGATATACTACATATAGAGAGATGTTATAATACCCAGCTGATATACTACGTATAGAGAGATGTTATAATACCCAGCTGATATACTACATATAGAGAGATGTTATAATACCCAGCTGATATACTACGTATAGAGAGATGTTATAATACCCAGCTGATATACTACTTATAGAGAGATGTTATAATACCCAGCTGATATACTACATGAAGAGAGATGTTATAATACCCAGCTGATATACTACATGAAGAGAGATGTTATAATACCCAGCTGATATACTACATATAGAGAGATGTTATAATACCCAGCTGATATACTACATATATAGAGATGTTATAATACCCAGCTGATATACTACTTATAGAGAGATGTTATAATACCCAGCTGATATACTACATATATAGAGATGTTATAATACCCAGCTGATATACTACATGAAGAGAGATGTTATATTACCCAGCTGATATACTACATAAAGAGAGATGTTATAATACCCAGCTGATATACTACATATATAGAGATGTTATAATACCCAGCTGATATACTACTTATAGAGAGATGTTATAATACCCAGCTGATATACTACATGAAGAGAGATGTTATAATACCCAGCTGATATACTACATGAAGAGAGATGTTATAATACCCAGCTGATATACTACATATAGAGAGATGTTATAATACCCAGCTGATATACTACATGAAGAGAGATGTTATAATACCCAGCTGATATACTACATATAGAGAGATGTTATAATACCCAGCTGATATACTACATATAGAGAGATGTTATAATACCCAGCTGATATACTACGTATAGAGAGATGTTATAATACCCAGCTGATATACTACATATAGAGAGATGTTATAATACCCAGCTGATATACTACGTATAGAGAGATGTTATAATACCCAGCTGATATACTACATATAGAGAGATGTTATAATACCCAGCTGATATACTACATATAGAGAGATGTTATAATACCCAGCTGATATACTACATATAGAGAGATGTTATAATACCCAGCTGATATACTACGTATAGAGAGATGTTATAATACCCAGCCGATATACTACATATAGAGAGATGTTATAATACCCAGCTGATATACTACATATATAGAGATGTTATAATACCCAGCTGATATACTACATATAGAGAGATGTTATAATACCCAGCTGATATACTACATAAAGAGAGATGTTATAATACCCAGCTGATATACTACATAAAGAGAGATGTTATAATACCCAGCTGATATACTACATATAGAGAGATGTTATAATACCCAGCTGATATACTACATACAGAGAGATGTTATAATACCCAGCTGATATACTACTTATAGAGAGACGTTATAATACCCAATTGATATACTACATACAGAGAGATGTTATAATACCCAGCTGATATACTACATATAGAGAGATGTTATAATACCCAGCTGATATACTACATGAAGAGAGATGTTATAATACCCAGCTGATATACTACATATAGAGAGATGTTATAATACCCAGCTGATATACTACATGAAGAGAGATGTTATAATACCCAGCTGATATACTACATATATAGAGATGTTATAATACCCAGCTGATATACTACATATAGAGAGATGTTATAATACCCAGCTGATATACTACATATAGAGAGATGTTATAATACCCAGCTGATATACTACATAAAGAGAGATGTTATAATACCCAGCTGATATACTACTTATAGAGAGACGTTATAATACCCAGCTGATATACTACATATAGAGAGATGTTATAATACCCAGCTGATATACTACATATATAGAGATGTTATAATACCCAGCTGATATACTACATGAAGAGAGATGTTATAATACCCAGCTGATATACTACATAAAGAGAGATGTTATAATACCCAGCTGATATACTACATATAGAGAGATGTTATAATACCCAGCTGATATACTACATGAAGAGAGATGTTATAATACCCAGCTGATATACTACATATAGAGAGATGTTATAATACCCAGCTGATATACTACATAAAGAGAGATGTTATAATACCCAGCTGATATACTACATGAAGAGAGATGTTATAATACCCAGCTGATATACTACATATAGAGAGATGTTATAATACCCAGCTGATATACTACATAAAGAGAGATGTTATAATACCCAGCTGATATACTACATGAAGAGAGATGTTATAATACCCAGCTGATATACTACATATAGAGAGATGTTATAATACCCAGCTGATATACTACATATAGAGAGATGTTATAATACCCAGCTGATATACTACATAAAGAGAGATGTTATACTACCCAGCTGATATACTACATGAAGAGAGATGTTATACTACCCAGCCGAAGAAGTTGAAGTAGACCATATAGTCCATGCTGATTACGTTCTCAAACTGACAGGTGATGATGAGATCCTCGTTCAGGGAACCGTTCTGCTGTAGCCTGCAGGGATGGATGGAGGGGGGGGGACGGGACGGGACGTTATGCACTTCTAATTGTGTATATTATAGATACACAGTATCAATATCAGAATTAGAAGCGCTGAATTATTAGACAATTCTTATTACTAATACATTTGGGAGCCTGAAATGCCCCCCCAACCCCACCCCCTATGGGCTCTGTTCAAAAGTAAGCTATTTCGGACACAACCAATGTCAAACTGTAATAAACAAACAACACAAAACTAATTTAAAATACATAGCTACCTACCTCCAGAGGTTGTTCCAGCCCAGCATGGGGGTCAAGCCCACGATGAAGGCCACAGTCCAACACACCACCACCGCCACGGCCGCTCGCTGCTTTGTCACCACACGCTTGTAGCTGTAGAGACAGAGAGAAACCAGGCGGTTAGGGAGTTAGTCTCCTCTACCGTAACACAAGGAGTTAGTCTCCTCTACCGTAACACATGGAGTTAGTCACCTATACCATAACACATGGAGTTAGTCTCCTATACCATAACACAAGGAGTTAGTCACCTCTACCATAACACAAGGAGTTAGTCTCCTCTACCGTAACACAAGGAGTTAGTCACCTCTACCGTAACACAAGGAGTTAGTCTCCTATACCGTAACACAAAGAGTTAGTCTCCTCTACCGTAACACAAGGAGTTAGTCTCCTCTACCGTAACACAAGGAGTTAGTCACCTCTACCGTAACACAAGGAGTTAGTCTCCTATACCGTAACACAAGGAGTTAGTCTCCTATACCGTAACACAAAGAGTTAGTCTCCTCTACCGTAACACAAGGAGTTAGTCTCCTCTACCGTAACACAAGGAGTTAGTCTCCTCTACCGTAACACAAGGAGTTAGTCTCCTCTACCGTAACACAAGGAGTTAGTCTCCTCTACCGTAACACAAAGAGTTAGTCTCCTCTACCGTAACACAAGGAGTTAGTCTCCTCTACCGTAACACAAGGAGTTAGTCTCCTATACCGTAACACAAAGAGTTAGTCTCCTCTACCGTAACACAAGGAGTTAGTCTCCTCTACCGTAACACAAGGAGTTAGTCACCTCTACCGTAACACAAGGAGTTAGTCTCCTATACCGTAACACAAGGAGTTAGTCTCCTATACCGTAACACAAAGAGTTAGTCTCCTCTACCGTAACACAAGGAGTTAGTCTCCTCTACCGTAACACAAGGAGTTAGTCTCCTCTACCGTAACACAAGGAGTTAGTCTCCTCTACCGTAACACAAAGAGTTAGTCTCCTCTACCGTAACACAAAGAGTTAGTCACCTCTACCGTAACACATGGAGTTAGTCTCCTATACCATAACACATGGAGTTAGTCTCCTCTACCGTAATACAAGGAGTTAGTCTCCTACACATACACACCGCACACCGCACACACAAAAAGTTACCAAAACGTGAACAACAAGAGTACAATGTCAGTTTTGGGGCTGTAACTCCCTGCACCACAAACAAGAGAATCATGGTAGCGGACATGTTAAACCTGTATTTAATACAGCTTTTCAACATAAAGAAAAGAGACATCCTCATTCTATGCCTTCTATTTCACCTCCCTCCCTCTCCTCCCCTCTTCCCTCCCTCCACCCCCTCCCTCCCTCCCTCCCTCCTCCCTCCCTCCCTCCCTCCCTCCCTCCCTCCACCCCCTCCCTCCCTCCACCCCCTCCCTCCCTCCCTCCCTCCTCCCTCCCTCCCTCCCTCCCTCCCTCCCTCCCTCCCTCCCTCCCTCCACCCCCTCCCTCCCTCCCTCCCTCCTCCCTCCCTCCCTCCCTCCCTCCCTCCCTCCCTCCCTCCCTCCCTCCCTCCCTCCCTCCACCCCCTCCCTCTCTCCCTCCCTCCTCCCTCCCTCCCTCCCTCCCTCCACCCCCTCCCTCCCTCCCTCCCTCCCTCCCTCCCTCCACCCCCTCCCTCCCTCCCTCCCTCCTCCCCTCCCTCCCTCCCTCCTCCCCTCCCTCCCTCCCTCCCTCCCCTCCTTCCAAGCACTGCGTTCCAGAATATTTTTTTTATTTTCATTTGAAGCGATGACGGTGATTCATGGTTTCTAAAAATTGACTACCTCTCAATATCCTCATGCAGTACAGTACTAATGTAACCTCCAAACTGTGCGCTGAACAGAGACAGACTGCAGTGATTCTTCATTCAGTAGGCAACACAATAGCTTAAGATACCTTTATTGGTCGATTGCACACAAGGTTCGCTTTTAACACAACCCCTCTGAAAGACACACATACGTACATACACACACATGCTGCATGTATACACACATATAACACACACACACACACACACACACACACTGTACATACATACCAGGGGTCGGTACGAGTTCAGGGAACAGAACTGAAAACTGTAAAATAATGGCATTTTTCAAGGAACATAATCACAACCGGGAACGAAAGTGAACAATACCGTTCCGGAACAGAACTGTTTAATAACGTTGTTTTATGTTCCAGGCAAAACATATTCTGTTCCACAAACAAATGCAACAAAGCGCCTATTCAAAGCCCTCCCTCTGTCAATCAGAATCTTCTTCCAGAGTCTGCCTGACAGCTGAACATCTTTGCCAGTAAGTACAGTTGAAGTCGGAAGTTTACATACACCTTCGCATACACCTTAGCCAACTCAGTTTTTCACAATTCCTGACATTTAATCCTAATACAAATTCCCTATTTTAGGTCAGTTAGGATCACCACTTTATTTTAAGAATGTGAAATGTCAGAATAATATTAGAGAGAGAATGATTTATTTAAGCTTTTATTTTCTTTCTTCACATTCCCAGTGAGTCAGAAGTTTACATACACTCAATTAGTATTTGGTAGCATTGCCTTTAAATTGTTTAACTTGGGGCAAATGTTTCGGGTAGCCTTCCACAAGCTTCCCACAATAAGTTGGGTGAATTTTGGCCCATTCCTCCTGACAGAGCTGGTTTAACTGAGTCAGGTTTGTAGGCCTCTTTGCTCGCACATGCCTTTTCAGTTCTGCCCACAAATGTTCTATGGGATTGAGGTCAGGGCTTTGTGATGGCCACTCCAATACCTTCAATGCTAGTTAGGGATACTATAGTTATCACATTTCACATTTGATTTATTAACTACAAAAAGGTAAGACGTGTTTTTAATTCTGGTACTGCTCTGCACAAGCAAGCTTGTTAGCTAGCTAGCTTCTCTGGTCCAACGTTATGCCAACTCTGAAGTTTAAAGACATTCTAAGTTCCTCCATAGAAGCCGCTCCTCCGTAGGTATAATTCAGTGGGTCTAATTCAGATAATACACGCCATCACAAAATACCAAGCGCTTAAAGCCAAGCCTCCTCCTCCACCCTCTCTCGCTCTGTCTCCCCACCTGCAAAATACCAAGCGCTTAAAGCCAAGCCTCCTCCTCCACCCTCTCTCGCTCTCTCTCCCTCCCCAACCTGCAAAATACCAAGCGCTTAAAGCCAAGCCTCCTCCTCCACCCTCTCTCGCTCTCTCTCCCCAAACTGCAAAATACCAAGCGCTTAAAGCCAAGCCTCCTCCTCCACCCTCTCTCGCTCTCTCTCCCCAACCTGCAAAATACCAAGCGCTTAAAGCCAAGCCTCCTCCTCCACCCTCTCTCGCTCTCTCTCCCCACCTGCAAAGTTCCAGTTGCATCTCGCACCATCTTTCCGTCATGCATGTGAACAACTCACTGAGCTATAGATTGCCCACTCCATAGCAAACTGCTCTATCCGCACTGCATGAAATGGTGAACTGATTTATTCACGTTGAGCTAAATAGAATGTAAAAAACAATTTCATAGGTTTAAAAAGAAACAGAAAGGAAATATATGATATATATATATATAAAATATAAACCGGTACTTTTCTTTGTTTCAAACCGGTTCAGGACTTTATTTTGCAGGTCGGAACAGAAAAACTAAGCAATTCGAAAATAATTTTGGTTTCAACCCCCTCACATCCTCCCTGGAGAGTTGCAAGGTGCTGCCCCACAGCTACCGGGGGGGGGGGGGGGGGGGGGCTGTTGTTGTGGGGAGTTAAGTGCATTGCTCAAGGGCACAACAGCAGGCAATAGCATCTAGGATTTTTTGATACCAGAAACCCTCCAGTTGCTAGCTCACTTCCCGACAGGATTTTTCTGTTGGCTTTTTCCCAGTTTGCTGGCTTGCATGTCTGACTGCTAAGAAGAAGTAGGCTCATTGGTATCACATTGACTTCTGTCAGTCTCATTAAGACTGCAGATCTGGCCGTGTAGCTTCACACACACACACACACACACACACACACACACACACACGCTGTGAATGCTGAGGTGGTGTGTGAGTGAGAGAGTGAGGGAGAAAGAGAGAGATAGAGACAGAGAGAGAGAGACTGCATGCAGAATTCTGCAAAAATATCCTCTGTGTACAACGTAGAACACCAAATAATGCATGCAGAGCAGAATTAGGCCGATGCCCGCTAATTATCAAAATCCAGAAAAGAGCTGTTAAATTCTACAACCACCTAAAAGGAAGCGATTCCCAAACATTCCATAACAAAGCCATCACCTACAGAGAGATGAACCTGGAGAAGAGTCCCCTAAGCAAGCTGGTCCTGGGGCTCTGTGGGGTGTGTTTGTGTTTGTGAACAGAGCCCCAGGACAGCAACACAATTAGACCCAACCAAATCATGAGAAAACAAAAAGATAATTACTTGACACATTGGAAAGAATTTACAAAAAACAGAGCAAACTAGAATGCTATTTGGCCCTAAACAGAGAGTACACCGTGGCAGAATACCTGACCACTGTGACTGACCCAAACTTAAGGAAAGCTTTGACTATGTACAGACTCAGTGAGCATAGCCTTGCTATTGAGAAAGGCCGCCGTAGGCAGACATGGCTCTCAAGAAAAGACAGGCTATGTGCTCACTGCCCACAAAATTAGGTGGAAACTGAGCTGCACTTCCTAACCTCCTGCCCAACGTATGACCATATTAGAGAGACATATTTCCCTCAGATTACACAGATCCACAAAAAATTTGAAAACAAACCCAATTTTGATAAACTCCCATATCTACTGGGGGAAATTCCACAGTGTGCCATCACAGCAGCAATATTTGTGACCTGTTGCCACAAGAAAAGGGCAACCAGTGAAGAACAAACACCATTGTAAATACAACCCATATTTATGCTTATTTATTTTCCCTTGTGTACTTTAACCATTTGTACATTGTTACAACACTGTATATATATATATATATATATATATATATATATATATATATATATATATATATATATATATATATATATATATATATATATATATATATGACATTTGTAATGTCTTTAATCTTTTGAAACTTCTGTATGTGTGATGTTTACTGTTCATTTTTATTGGTTATTTCACTTATATATTATCTACCTCACTTGCTTTGGCAATGTTAACACTTTTTTCCCATGCCAATAAAGCCCCTTGAATTGAATTGAATTGAATTGAGAGACAGAGAGAGAGGAGACAGAGAAAGAGTGAAAAAGACAGAGAGAGATAGAGAGAGGGAGAGAGAGGAAGAGAGAGAGAGAATGACAGAGAGAGAGAGAAAGAAAGAGAGAGAGAAAGAAAGAGAGAGAGACAGAGAGAGACAGAGAGAGAGAGAGAAAGCGAGAAAGAGACAGAGAGAGAGGAGACAGAGAAAGAGACAGAGAGAGAGAGAAAGAGACAGAGAGAGGGAGAGGGAGAGAATGACAGAGAGGGAGAGAAAGAAAGAGAGAGAGAGAGAGACAGAGAGAGGGAGAAAGAGACAGAGAGAGGAGACAGAGAAAGAGAGAAAGAGACAGAGAGAGATAGAGAGAGGAAGAGAGAAAGAGACAGAGAAAGAGACAGAGAGAGAGATAAAGAGACAGAGAGAGAGACAGAGAGAGGGAGAGGGAGAAAGAGACAGAGAGAGAGAGAGAGAGAGAGAGAGAGATTAAGAGACAGAGAGAGAGGAGACAGAGAAAGAGACAGAGAGAGAGAAAAAGAGACAGAGAGAGCGAGAGAGAGAGAGAGAGAGATTGTGTGTCAGTGTATTGGGGTGAGCTAATGGCCTGGGCAATGATAAAAATGAAGATAGTCAGACAGGGACTCACATTACCATGTCTAAGGCTGCAGGCTATGTTGATTGGCTGCACTGTTAGCCTTGTTGTACCTCTTCTATTGTTTTCTTCTAAAAGACTAATGTGTAACGTATACGTAATGTACAGAGTATGGTGGACAAATCAGTTCAGATATAAATGTCTGAAAATAATGTATGCTGCTCTAGCTTTAAACAGAATGCAGATCTGTTGGGCTTCAACCTGTTGGCCTGCAAACTTAAAGGTCCACAATGATGTCGCCATTGCCCTCGATTCTAAGCAAAGTTGTGCTGCTATTTTTATTGACTTGGCCAAAGCTTTTGATACGGTAGACCATTCCTTTCTTGTAGGCAGGCTAAGAAGTATTGGTGTCTCTGAGAGGTTTTTGGCCTGGTTTGCTAACTACTTCTCTCAAAGAGTGCAGTGTATAAATTGTAAAAAATCTGCTGTCTCAGCCACTGTCTGTCACCAAGGGTGTACCCCAAGGTTCGGTCCTAGGCCCCACGCTCTTCTCAATTTACATCAACAACATAGCTCAGGCAGTAGGAAGCTCTCTCATCCATTTACAGTATATGCAAATGATACAGTCTTATACTCAGCTGGCCCCTCCCCGGATTTTGTGTTAAATGCTCTACAACAAAGCTTTTTTAGTGCCCAACAAGCTTTCTCTACCCTTAACCTTGTTCTGAACACCTCCAAAACAAAGGTCATGTGGTTTGGTAAGAATTGTCCCTCTCCCCACAGGTGTGATTACTACCTCTGAGGGTTTAGAGCTTGAGGTAGTCACCTCATACAAGTACTTGGGAGTACGGCTAGACGGTACACTGTCCTTCTCTCAGCACATATCAAAGATGCAGGCTAAAGTTAAATCTAGACTTGGTTTCCTCTATCGTAATCACTCCTCTTTCACCCCAGCTGCCAAACTAACTCTGATTCAGATGACTATCCAACCCATGCTAGATTACGGAGACGTAATTTATAGATCAGCAGGTAAGGGTGCTGTCGAGCAGCTAGATGTTCTTTACCATTCTGCCATCAGATTTGCCACCAATGCTCCTTATAGGACACATCACTGCACTCTATACTCCTCTGTAAACTGGTCATCTCTGTATATCCGTCACAAGACTCACTGGTTGATGCTTATTTATAAAACCCTCTTAGGCCTCACTCCCCCCCTATCTGAGATATCTACTGCAGCTCTCATCCTCCACATCCAACACCCGTTCTGCCAGTAACATTCTGTTAAAGGTCCCCAAAGCACAAACATCCCTGGGTTGCTCCTCTTTTCAGTTTGCTGCAGCTAGCGACGGGAACAAGCTGCAACAAACACTCAATCTCTTAATTCAAGAACTCCATCATGGACACTCTTACTGACAGTTGTGGCTGCTTTGTGTGATTGTTGTTGTCTCTACCTTCTTGCCCTTTGTGCTGTTGTCTGTGCCCAATAATGTTTGTACCATGTTTTGTGCTGCTACCATGTTGTATTGCTACCATGTTGTTGTCATGTTGTGTTGCTACCATGCTGTGTTGTCGTGTGTTTCTGGCTTGCTATGTTGTTGTCTTAGGTCTCTCTTTGTGTAGTGTTGTGTTGTCTCTCTTGTCGTGATGTGTGTTTTGTCCTATATTTATATGCTATTTATTTATTTTTTAATCCCAGGCCCCCGTCCCCGCAGGAGGCCTTTTGCCTTTTGGTAGGCCGTCATTGTAAATAAGAATTTGTTCTTAACTGACTTGCCTAGTTAAATAAAGGTTAAATAAATAAAATAAATGAATTGGCCGATTGATTTGATATGAAAAAAGTGTAGTGATAAGAACTTGCGACTGAACACTAGTGAGTATTGTTCCTAAGAAACCCTACTAATGGATACAAACGGATAGCAGCTCAAACAGCAACCAGGGAGTGTCTAGTGTGTGATTAAGACACACACACACACACACACACACACACACACACGGTCTAGTGTAGATAACGCACATGGTTCCCATAACAACCTGATGGTTTAATAACAATACAGATTGTTTCTTATCAAAATTATCCACACTGGGTATTGTTTCCTCTTGCATAACTATGTCCATGTGGGTACAGTATAATGTAGATAGTGAGAGGTGGTTGGAGTGGCATTTCAACTACTCTCTTTTGAGCTCTATAGGCCTGGGTAGATTTTACAGGTGTGGTTGAGATTGATGCATTATTTAAGTGACAATGCCAGAGAAGCCGGTGTTTGGAGGATATATTGGCATGCGTGTTGTTAGGCCCGAGACGAAGTCAAACAACGGGTTACCAACATATCGTCTTCGAGGGCGTTATCATCTTTTATACAACGAGTTACCAACACATTCAAATAACGATTGACATATTTTCATTAAACATGTTTTGTTGATGAATTTATTCATATTATTTCATCCTTCCACGAGATATAGTCCCGACACAAATCTAGGGTTGTTACCCAAGCCGGCTGGTCGTTCGTTCTATTGGTTCGCTTGCCAGAGACCCGACCCAGTCGTTAAGGCTTTTTTGTCCTAAATCTATGGACGTGATCCAGTCGTTGGTTCTCAATGTTCCGTTACCATGATGTCTGGCAACGTTCTTATCCCTTGCTTGCTAGCTAGCCAACTTTGCTAACACAGTCACGTCAAACAGTGCAGCCAGAATAACAACAAAGTAGCTGCATTTGTGTTTGTTTAATCTGTTTTATAGTGATTTGGGGGGGGGGGGGGGGGTATATCCATAACTTTGAGCTAATGAGGCACAGGTTCTCCTGGCATAGAAAATGTGCTCTCTCGTCAGGACACTGTTGTTCAGAGGAGCTAGCCAACAACACAGCTAACACAATCACTTCAAACTGAATCTGGAATGACAGCAAACTGGCTGAGAAAAGCTGCCAGACTGTCTGTCTCGTCCATTACTATCAGACAGCTGGAGATCGAATTTCAATATTGAAACAGTATTGCCAATGTAGGCAAGACAGACAGCAAGGTCAATACAAAATCTCTGTTGTTCAAAACCAAATGCTAGTCTAACAAAAAAAATTGGAGAAAATGTCTGGATGCTTTTTACAGTGGAGATCAAGTTTCTAAATTGCCTGGCTGGGCTGATGAGACAGTAGATTGCACAGTCTGATGGAACAGAGTAAATTGGCATTTCAATGTAACATCCTCTGCCGGTAATTTGTGGAATAGATACCGGCTGGAACGTGGTTTTAACCAATCAGCATTCAAGATTAGACCCACCTGTTGTCGGATTGGGTAACACTGTCTTACATGTAGGACAACGATGATGACGATCATATGATGTAATCCAGGGTTTTTTCTGCATCAAAAAGGGTCATAGGTGGTGGACGCTACGGAATTTTAGAAAACCTTTTTAGGAACCCCATCTTGGCGGTGTAGACACATTTTATTTTTTATTTTTTGCTAATTTCTTGCAATTCTACAAACGTATCCATGGAGTTGAGAGAATGTTTTGCTGTTTAATTCAATCCTATCCCTATTTAGGGGACTTTGAGCGGTTCTGGACTGGTTCCGACTGACATTTTGGTGTACCAAGTGCTTTGTCAACATCGCAGGGTCCAGTGCCTTATAATGTGTTCACATAGGATTTATGGTATTTTGCCTTATATACCTCCCTGTATGCCAGCAGGCCGGAGATGAGTGGTAGTCGTGGTGTGTAGAGATGTGGGTGGGCGTCTATTTACAGTGCCTTGCGAAAGTATTCGGCCCCCTTGAATAATTTTGCACGCCCAATTTTTCAGTTTTTTATTTGTTAAAAAAGTTTGAAATATCCAATAAATGTCGTTCCACTTCATGATTGTGTCCCACTTGTTGTTGATTCTTCACAAAAAAAATACAGTTTTACATCTTTATGTTTGAAGCCTGAAATGTGGCAAAAGGTCGCAAAGTTCAAGGGGGCCGAATACTTTCGCAAGGCACTGTAAATAGTCCATTAAGGAGATACACCATTAAAAATAAATCCATTCTTAATTCATTTAGACAGGTCCTGAGAAACATTATAAGACTAATAAAAATGTATTTTGTAAACAACAGAACAGCATGTTTTGAGTTTAATTAGGCCTATGTTATGGGTCTGTGCAGCCTGGCTGTGCCATCCAAATTAAAGCAATAGTTGGTTATTTTGTTCATTAAACAGACAAGACACAACTACCCGATCGCAGTCAACACACGTAAATATTATAGTAAGAATATAATGGACTATTACAAAATAAAATACAACAAATATTTTTCCACACGGAACTTGCGTCACAGGAACGTGTGTGGAACCGCTGAAAAGGGATGTTTTCAAACAGAGGCCATGATTCTTTTTGTCCACCTTCAATCTCTTTCCTACCCTCACCCCTCTTTGTTAGGGAGCAGTCTTATCTTCATCTTTGTTAGGGAGCAGTCTTATCTTCATCTTTGTTAGGGAGCAGTCTTAACCTCATCTTTGTTAGGGAGCAGTCTTATCTTCATCTTTGTTAGGGAGCAGGCGTAGGGTCTTATCTTCATAATGATACCCATAGAAAATAATAGCAATCTATATTTTCAAAAGCATGTGAGTCTCATGTTCATATCTCACAACCGCTGCACGTTTTCATCTTAAAATGTGATATAGTGAAGCACCTGAGTGAGTTGGGTGAGCAATTATGCAGGTACTTTCCCGAAACGGATGACACAAACAACTGGATTCGTTATCCCTTTTATGCCCTGCCTCCAGTCCACTTACCGATATCTGAACAAGAGAGCCTCATCGAAATTGCAACAAGCGGTTCTGTGAAAATTGAATTTAATCAGAAGCCACTGCCAGATTTCTGGATAGGGCTGCGCTCAGAGTGTCCTGCCTTGGCAAATCGCACTGTTAAAACACTGATGCCCTTTGCAACCACGTACCTATGTGAGATTGGATTCTCGGCCCTCACTAGCATGAAAACTAAATACAGGCACAGACTGTGTGTGGAAAACGATTTAAGACTGAGACTCTCTCCCATACATCCCGACATTGTTAGAGGACTACGGTGTCCCCAAAAACATCTTAGGCTGCATGTCCATGGATTATAACAGCAGAAAAATCCCCGTAAAATCCAGAATTCAATTGTAATCCAATATTGGTGTCCTCATACAGAATAACGACTGTATAATCAAGGAATCATTAATTGATTTATAATTGGAAAAAGTTCAATTATAGCACTGCCTGATTTGAAGTGTTGTTTTCTGTAGAAGTAGGAAAAGTGTTGTGAAGGAGGTGATGACATGAGCTGACTGAGAACTTGAGAAGGTTTAATAATAGACAAGGAAATCAAAGAGTCAATAATGACATTCGGCTATACCCCTGCCAGGAAAAGACAAGTGCATGACAAATTCCCAACAACCTCTCTATCTCTCTCTCTCTCTTTTGACAAATGAACCATTCACAATCTCTCTCCCAAGTCAAAGTGACTTCGTTAAAAAAGGATTAAAAGCAAGTCGATCACTATCTAAGAATATTCTCCAACAAATGGAGAATGGAAAAACGCCCTTCTGCTACTCGGCTTCTCTTCTCCCCACATTCTCTCCTCCTCAGTCTCCCTCTGCTTCTTCTCAGCAGCAGAGCCCCGAGCCTTTTGTTTCACCCTGGACATGGCAGCTCTAGTTTGGCAGCACTAGAACATGCAACACAGCACCAGAGGCTGTTCCATTCAATATGCATTACTAAAAATGTAATCTCTGTCACTGTCACAGACTCACTCAATTCCACTGAAAGAATAAACCAATATATCCTCATCTTTCAAAAAAAGAAAGGGTGATGGCATCTCCCCCCAAAAAATGAAACAACAAATTCATTTTTAAATGTGTAGGTGCTCTTTGAATATTGAAGTAGGCTGACGTGTTTTGACCTCAATGGTATCCTCTGTTGTATTCTCCTCTAATATCTCTGAATAAGTTCCCTAGAAAATGGTCAAGTACTGTAAGCTGAACAGCAAAAAGCAGCACATTGTCAGCAGAGAAGAAAGAGTAAGACAGACAGAGATGTGATTTTCTCCACTCCTCCTCACATTGGCAGCAGAGAAGAACAGAGATGTGATTTTCTCCACTCCACCTCACATTGGCAGCAGAGAAGAACAGATGTGATTTTCTCCACTCCTCCTCACATTGGCAGCAGAGAAGAACAGAGATGTGATTTTGTCTACTCCTCCTCACATTGTCAGCGGAGAAGAACAGAGATGTGATTTTCTCTACTCCTCACATTGTCAGCAGAGAAGAACAGAGATGTGATTTTCTCCACTCCTCCTCACATTGGCAGCGGAGAAGAACAGAGATGTGATTTTCTCCACTCCTCCTCACATTGTCAGCACAGAAGAACAGAGATGTGATTTTCTCCACTCCTCCTCACATTGGCAGCGGAGAAGAACAGAGATGTGATTTTCTCTACTCCTCCTCACATTGGCAGCAGAGAAGAACAGAGATGTGATTTTCTCCACTCCTCCTCACAGTGATGCCTTGTTAGTCTCTCATCCTTCCTTCACTGCATTCCTGAGGACATAACAGCTAATTAGAGCTGCTTTTATCGCTCTGCTATGGTAAGGTGTGTGTGTGTGTGTGTGTGTGTGTGTGCGTGTGTGTGTGTGTGTGTGTGTGTTTGTGTGTGTGTGTGTGTGTGTGTGTGTGTGTGTGTGTGTGTGTGTGTGTGTGTGTGTGTGTGTGTGTGTGTGTGTGTGTGTGTATGTGTGTGCTGTCATGTTAATACCAGAATGTCAGACACCTTCCCTCTCCATGGGGCCTGGCAGTGAGGATGTGGGCATCCTAGTGACATGGATCCAAAAGGTGTTATGATGACCACCATGACAACCACCTGGTAATCAGATCTTCCTCATCATCATTACACCTTCTTCATCAACTCCTCCTCCTCTCCACACCTTCTTCTTCTCCTCCTCCTCCTCATCATAATTACACCCTCTTCATCACCTCCTCCTCCTCTCCACACCTTCTTCTTCTCCTCCTCCTCCTCATCATCATAATTACACCCTCTTCATCACCACCTCCTCTCCACACCTTCTTCTTCTCCTCCTCATCATCATAATTACACTCTCCTCATCACCTCCTCCTCCTCTCCACACCTTCTTCTTCTCCACCTCCTCCTCCTCATAATTACACCCTCTTCATCACCTCCTCCTCCCACACCACACCTTCTTGTTCTCCTCCTCCTCATCATCATCATTACACCCTCTTCATTACCTCCTCCTCCCACACCACACCTTCTTGTTCTCCTCCTCCTCATCATCATCATTACACCCTCTTCATCACCTCCTCCTCCCACACCACACCTTCTTGTTCTCCTCCTCCTCATCATCATCATTACACCCTCTTCATCACCTCCTCCTCCTCTCCACACCATCTTCTTCTCCTCCTCCTCATCATCATAATTACACCCTCTTCATCACCTCCTCCTCCTCTCCACACCTTCTTTTCTCCACCTCCTCCTCATCATAATTACACCCTCTTCATCACCTCCTCCTCCTACACCACACCTTCTTGTTCTCCTCCTCCTCCTCCTCCTCATCATCATCATTACACCCTCTTCATCACCTCCTCCTCCCACACCCCACCTTCTTGTTCTCCTCCTCCTCCTCCTCCTCCTCATCATCATCCTTACACCCTCTTCATCACCTCATCCTCCCACACCACACCTTCTTGTTCTCCTCCTCCTCATCATCATCATTACACCCTCTTCATCACCTCCTCCTCCCACACTACACCTTCTTGTTCTCCTCCTCATCAGCATCATCATTACACCCTCTTCATCACCTCCTCCCAGCCACACCACCTTCCCCCCATCCCCAGTAGTGCATTTTATCCACCTGTTCAATTAGAGTATAACTGGTCAGTGTAGGTATAAGACATGATGAGTTGTTTTTGTTTACCTGGTTGGAATCTTGACCCTGAGATAGCGGTCAATCGCAATGGCCAGGAGGGCCAGGATGGAACTTTGCGTCAGTACCAGCACCGTGCACGCGACCATTAGGCAGCTGTAGAAGTGAGTTTGAAGTCCGATGCTGATAGTTATCGCCAAGGGGATGACGAGGGCTCCCACTGCGATATCCGCCAGGGCCAGAGAAACGATGAAACAGAATGTTGTGTCTCTCAACGATTTGTTAATTTTCACCGCCCAGACCACCATCACATTACCCAGGACGGAAAAGACGGCAATCACCACCTCCATGCCGATGTAGAGCGCCTGGGCTGGGGCGAGTGCTTCAGGCATCCTTTAAACACTATTATAGGTTATAAGAGAGAACTAGGTATTATTTCAATTAAAGCAGGCTTGGGAAGCGTACAAAGCAATAATTTGATTAGAGTTACACACCTATTAGTCCAAGTGCGTTATGCGTTCTACAGTGGCAACATCACTTGGGTTATTCTATTTCCATCATAATGATGTTCTGATACACATCCAGGTTGTGGAACAATTTAGCATCATATTGGACCCCCAAAAAGCAGATATAGGAATGAATAGTTAGACCTATTATTTGAATATAGTAGTAGTAGGCTAGAAGTCCCGAGGTTATCGTGGTACGCTGCAGTTCCTGTCCTCGTTCAATACCCTGTTCCACCACTTCGTTGGATCCACCTGCGCTCTGGGAAGGGACCTTGCTTGCCCGGTATTGTTTATTATTTACCCTTGGTAATCACTTTAACATCTTATTTTATCTACGGTTTCTCGGTTATCGGTTGAAAAGCAGGTCGTAGTTAAAAAAATAAAAAATACATCTTCCATGTATAGTAATTTAGTGAACGAAACAGAACGGTCTCCCTGCTGTGGTATGCGGCGGCTTAAATCAAATGCAACCGGGCGCCCGTGCTCGTGCTCCGTGCTATTTCCCGTTCCCGTTGCTTTGAGAGTCAAAGCAGCAATGCGGTGACCTAATATAGCTCTCAGCGCTTGGCTCTAGCTCTGATCTGTTTTGGTCACACGCGCTCTGATTTTCCTTGTCCGTTATATTTATCACATCTCAAAGTGTTTACTTTTTGAAGCCCATTTCCGCATAATTCCAACTCTGTGAATTGCCATTGCAGGCGCATTGTTTCTTCCAAATGAGATAGAAAATAGGGAGATAACTGTTGTGGTGCTGCCAGGACCGTCCCGGAGACGTCTCTCTCTTTGTGCCTATAATGCGAATTGTGATGAAACTTTCTCTTTGATTGATCTAGTAGGGTTATTCCTAGGATAGCCTAGACCACTTATTTGGAATGTATTTATACTCCCTTCTACGCCCTAACTGCTCCGGTGTCAATTCAATTGTGTAAAACGTTTCTCAAACAATCAACAGGGTGTCTCACAGCCACCTTATGATAGGGAGTGAGACGTTATGATAGGGAGTGAGACGTTATGATAGGGAGTGAGACGTTACGATAGGGAGTGAGACGTTATGATAGGGAGTGAGACGTTATGATAGGGAGTGAGACGTTACGATAGGGAGTGAGACGTTATGATAGGGAGTGAGACGTTACGATAGGGAGTGAGACGTTACGATAGGGAGTGAGACGTTATGATAGGGAGGGAGACGTTATGATAGGGAGGGAGACGTTATGATAGGGAGTGAGACGTTATGATAGGAAGTGAGACATTATGATAGGGAGGGAGACGTTATGATAGGGAGGGAGACGTTATGATAGGGAGTGAGACGTTATGATAGGGAGTGAGACGTTATGATAGGAAGTGAGACGTTATGATAGGGAGTGAGACGTTATGATAGGGAGTGAGACGTTATGATAGGGAGGGAGACGTTATGATAGGGAGGGAGACGTTATGATAGGGAGGGAGACGTTATGATAGGGAGGGAGACGTTATGATAGGGAAAGAGACGTTATGATAGGGAGTGAGGCGTTATGATAGGGAGTGAGACATTATGATAGGGAGTGAGACGTTATGATAGGGAGTGAGACGTTATGATAGGGAGTGAGACGTTACAATAGGGAGTGAGATGTTACAAAAGGGAGTGAGACGTTATGATAGGGAGGGAGACGTTACAATAGGGAGTGAGACGTTATGATAGGGAGTGAGACGTTATGATAGGGAGTGAGACGTTATGATAGGGAGTGAGACGTTATGATAGGGAGTGAGACGTTATTATAGGGAGTGAGACGTTATGATAGGGAGTGAGACGTTATGATAGGGAGTGAGACGTTATGATAGGGAGTGAGACGTTATGATAGGGAGTGAGACGTTATGATAGGGAGTGGGACGTTACAATAGGGAGTGAGACGTTATGATAGAGAGTGAGACGTTACAATAGGGAGTGAGACGTTATGATAGGGAGTGAGACGTTACAATAGGGAGTGAGACGTTATGATAGGGAGTGAGACGTTATGATAGGGAGTGAGACGTTATGATAGGGAGGGAGACGTTATGATAGGGAGTGAGACGTTATGATAGCGAGTGAGACGTTATGATAGGGAGTGAGACGTTACGATAGGGAGTGAGATGTTATGATAGGGAGTGAGACGTTACAATAGGGAGTGAGATGTTACGATAGGGAGTGAGACGTTATGATAGGGAGGGAGACGTTATGATAGGGAGGGAGACGTTATGATAGGGAGGGAGACGTTATGATAGGGAGTGAGACGTTATGATAGGGAGTGAGACATTATGATAGGGAGTGAGACGTTACGATAGGGAGTGAGACGTTATGATAGGGAGTGAGACGTTATGATAGGGAGGGAGATGTTACGATAGGGAGTGAGACGTTATGATAGGGAGGGAGACGTTACGATAGGGAGTGAGACGTTATGATAGGGAGTGAGACGTTATGATAGGGAGTGAGACGTTATGATAGGGAGGGAGACGTTACGATAGGGAGTGAGACGTTATGATAGGGAGTGAGACGTTATGATAGGGAGTGAGACGTTATGATAGGGAGTGAGACGTTATGATAGGGAGGGAGACGTTATGATAGGGAGTGAGACGTTATGATAGGGAGTGAGTGGGTCGAATCACATCACTCTGATGGGATTGGTCGGTAGGAAACAATAAATAAAACACAAGGAAAAGTGGAAGAGGATTTTGTATGGTAGCCTAGACTACTGTAATGCATGTATTACCCTGTTACAAGTCTGTAAAACAGTGTTAAGACTAGCAGTAGGCCTACCATTTAATTTCGTGACTACAGTCATCCAATGGACCAATCGTAATGTAATTTCCAGAACAGACTACTTTAACTATAAGCATATTGATTTTCAAGGTCATGAATGATCATTACAAATGAAGTTAAATGGATTATGTTCATGTTAGCACATTGGAAACAATGATTTATTTTGAATAATTGATCAAAATTAAATTCCATCTGCTCATTATTATTCCCCCAGGCCTTGTTTAAGGAAGATAATCAGAAATCAATACTGATTGCAAAACTGGTTGTTTAATATTATAGACAAAAAGAAGTGTTTCCAGTCACAGTGTAGGATAATCAAGGCATTTTTTGCCTGGGTTGGATCCCAAAATGGCATCATATTCCCTTTATATTGCACTACTTTTGACAACGGCCGATAGGGTTCCAGGGCCAGCACACTATATAGAGAATAGGGTGCTATTTAGGATGCAGCCAAGATCTTGTCTCGATCCAGTTTGACTGTTCCTGAGCAGCCATCTTTGAGACACTCAGCAACGTGAGGGCTGAGATCACCATAGAGAGATTAAACTGAGCTACAGCGACCTTCAGAAAGTATTCACACCCCCTTTGACTTTTTTACACATTTTGTTGATTTAAAAAGTGGGAATAAAATGGATTAAAAATGTTTTTTTTTTTTTTGTGTCAACGATCTAAACAAAATACTCTCATGTCAAAGTGGAAGAAAAAGTTGTAAAACAGTTGTAAAAAAAAAAAAAAAAAAAAAGAATATGAAAAATTAAACACTAATATATCTTAATTAAAAAGTATTAAATCCCTTGAATGTGAGAATCACGTTTGGCAGCGATTACAGCTGTGAGTCTTTCTGGGTAAGTCTCTAAGAGTTTAGTTGTTGATCATTTGCTAGACTGCTATTTTTACGTCGTGCCATACATTTTCAAGCTGATTTAATTCAAAACTGTACCCAGGCCACTCAGGAACATTCAATGTCATCTTGGTAAGCAACTCCAGTGTATATTCGGCCTTGTGTTTTAGGTTATTGTCCTGCTCTAAAGGTGAATTTGTCTACCAATGTCTGTTGGAAAGCAGACTGAACCAGGTTTTCCTCCAGGATTTTGCCTGTACTCTGCTCTATTCTGTTTCTTTTTATCCTTAAAATAACTCCCTAGGCCTTGCCGATGACAAGCAATACCCATAGCATGATGCAGCCACCACCATGCTTGAAAATATGAAGTGTGGTGCTCATAATGCTTTGTATTCAGGACATAAAGTTAACTTCTTTGCCACATGGTGCTTTATTGCAAAAGGGATGCATGTTTTGGGATATTTTTATTCTGTACAGGCTTCCTTCTTTTCACTCTGTCAATTAGGTTAATATTGTGGAGTACCTACAATGTTGTTGATCCATCCTCAGTTTACTCCTATCACACCCATTCAACTCTGTAACTGTTTTAAAGTCACCATTTGGCGATTTCCTTCCTCTCCGGCAACTGAGTTAGGATGGTCACCTGTATCGTTGTAGTGACTGGGTGTATTGATACACCATCCAAAGTATAACTAATAAACTTCACCATGCTCAAACTGATATTCAATGTGTTTAAAAATAAATAAATTGCCCATCTACCAATAGGTGCCCTTCTTTGCGAGGCATTGGAAAACCTCCCTGGTCTTTGTGGTTGAATCTTTGTTTGAAATTCACTGTTCGACTGAGGGGCCTTAGATATAGTTAATTGTATATGTGGGGTACAGAGATGACGCACGCAGTCATTCAAAAATCATGTTAAACACTATTATTGCACACAGAGTGAGTCCATGCAACTTATTATGTGACTTGTTATGCAAATGTTTACTCCTGAACTTATTTAGGCTGGCCATAACCAAGAGGTTGAATACTTATTGACACAAGCCATTTCATCTTTTCATTTTTTATTTAATTTGTAAAAATGTCTAAAAACATAATTCAGATTTGACATTATGGGGTATTGTGTGTAGGCCAGTAACACAACATCTCAATTGAATCCATTTAAAATTCAAGCTGTAACACAACATGTGGAAAAGGTCAAAGGGTGTGAAACTTCCGGAAGGCACTTTAACTCAGCTGAGCAGTGTGAGTTGAGTTCCATCCACAGCAGAACTCGTGTTCTCTGGCAATCCTGGCAGGCAGGCCTGGGCTGGGCTGGGCTGGGCTGAAGACCTGGGTTCAAATACATTTGTTCTCTGTCAAATACTTTAGATGGGCTTGATTGAGCTTGCCTGGCCAATGGAATAGTCCCACAAGTGCAAACCCTGTCCAACAGGCTCTCTATGCAGGCTCAGACAAACAAATAAGGTATTTGAAAACTTTCAAATACTATTTGAACCCAGGTGTCATGGGCAGTGCTGTGTGGGTTTGGTATACTGTACAGAAAGAGAGAGAGAGAGAGAGGTCCTAGATGATAAACTGCACTGCGTTCTGACACTCACTTACATAACATGGAGTAGGCAGGAGGCCGGCAGGGAGCTAGGCTCAGGCAGGGCAGAGGTGCCATTATCTCCAGCGGATGAAATGTGATACAGACAGATACAAAAACAGAACTTGGCAATATAACATAATAGTGGTCAGGGTCAGGGTGTATGTCATGGTCTGGTCAGGGTGTATGTCATGGTCTGGTCAGGGCCAGGAGGCAGGCAGGCATGGTGGACGTGCTTCAGCGATGGAAAATCAAAATCAAATTAGATAGCGTTCGTAAACAACAGGTGTAGACTTACAGGGAAATTCTTACATAGGGGTCCTTGTCCAACAGTACAGAGAGAAAGATACAGAGTGAAATAGAAATAATGACATAAGGAATAAATACACTGTGAATAACGAAAAAACTATCCCAAGTAAAAATAACAACATTGCTACAGGGAGTAGCAGGTAATAACATGGCTATATACAGGAAGTAGCAGGTAATAACATGGCTATATACAGGAAGTAGCAGGTAATAACATGACTATATACAGGAAGTAGCAGGTAATAACATGGCTATATACAGGGAGTAGCAGGTAATAACATGGCTATATACAGGGAGTACCAGGTAATAATATGGCTATATACAGGAAGTAGCAGGTAATAACATGGCTATATACAGGGAGTAGCAGGTAGTAACATGGATATATACAGGAAGTAGCAGGTAATAACATGGCTATATACAGGAAGTAGCAGGTAATAACATGGCTATATACAGGAAGTAGCAGGTAATAACATGGCTATATACAGGAAGTAGCAGGTAATAACATGGCTATATACAGGAAGTAGCAGGTAATAACATGGCTATATACAGGAAGTATCAGGCAATAACATGGCTATATACAGGAAGTAGCAGGTAATAACATGGCTATATACAGGAAGTAGCAGGTAATAACATGGCTATATACAGGAAGTAGCAGGTAATAACATGGCTATATACAGGAAGTAGCAGGTAATAACATGGCTATATACAGGGAGTAGCAGGTAATAACATGGCTATATACAGGGAGTACCAGGTAATAACATGGCTATATACAGGAAGTAGCAGGTAATAACATGGCTATATACAGGAAGTAGCAGGTAATAACATGGCTATATACAGGGAGTACCAGGTAGTAACATGGCTATATACAGGAAGTAGCAGGTAATAACATGGCTATATACAGGAAGTAGCAGGTAATAACATGGCTATATACAGGGAGTACCAGGTAATAACATGGCTATATACAGGAAGTAGCAGGTAATAACATGGCTATATACAGGGAGTAGCAGGTAATAACATGGCTATATACAGGAAGTAGCAGGTAATAACATGGCTATATACAGGAAGTACCAGGTAATAACATGGTTATATACAGGGAGTACCAGGTAATAACATGGCTATATACAGGAAGTACCAGGTAATAACATGGTTATATACAGGGAGTACCAGGTAATAACATGGCTATATACAGGAAGTAGCAGGTAATAACATGGCTATATACAGGAAGTAGCAGGTAATAACATGGCTATATACAGGAAGTAGCAGGTAATAACATGGCTATATACAGGAGGTAGCAGGTAATAACATGGCTATATACAGGAAGTATCAGGCAATAACATGGCTATATACAGGAAGTAGCAGGTAATAACATGGCTATATACAGGAAGTAGCAGGTAATAACATGGCTATATACAGGAAGTAGCAGGAAATAACATGGCTATATACAGGAAGTATCAGGCAATAACATGGCTATATACAGGAAGTAGCAGGTAATAACATGGCTATATACAGGAAGTAGCAGGTAATAACATGGCTATATACAGGAAGTAGCAGGTAATAACATGGCTATATACAGGAAGTAGCAGGTAATAACATGGCTATATACAGGAAGTATCAGGCAATAACATGGCTATATACAGGAAGTAGCAGGTAATAACATGGCTATATACAGGAAGTAGCAGGTAATAACATGGCTATATACAGGAAGTAGCAGGAAATAACATGGCTATATACAGGAAGTATCAGGCAATAACATGGCTATATACAGGAAGTAGCAGGTAATAACATGGCTA
Organism: Oncorhynchus mykiss; assembly: GCF_057628025.1. Classification (NCBI taxonomy): domain Eukaryota; kingdom Metazoa; phylum Chordata; class Actinopteri; order Salmoniformes; family Salmonidae; genus Oncorhynchus; species Oncorhynchus mykiss. Next base: position 76,372,107 of record NC_143030.1, on the reverse strand, counting down.
TATACAGGAAGTACCAGGTAATAACATGGCTATATACAGGGAGTAGCAGGTAATAACATGGCTATATACAGGGAGTACCAGGTAATAACATGGCTATATACAGGAAGTAGCAGGTAATAACATGGCTATATACAGGAAGTAGCAGGTAATAACATGGCTATATACAGGGAGTACCAGGTAGTAACATGGCTATATACAGGAAGTAGCAGGTAATAACATGGCTATATACAGGAAGTAGCAGGTAATAACATGGCTATATACAGGGAGTACCAGGTAATAACATGGCTATATACAGGAAGTAGCAGGTAATAACATGGCTATATACAGGGAGTAGCAGGTAATAACATGGCTATATACAGGAAGTAGCAGGTAATAACATGGCTATATACAGGAAGTACCAGGTAATAACATGGTTATATACAGGGAGTACCAGGTAATAACATGGCTATATACAGGAAGTACCAGGTAATAACATGGTTATATACAGGGAGTACCAGGTAATAACATGGCTATATACAGGAAGTAGCAGGTAATAACATGGCTATATACAGGAAGTAGCAGGTAATAACATGGCTATATACAGGAAGTAGCAGGTAATAACATGGCTATATACAGGAGGTAGCAGGTAATAACATGGCTATATACAGGAAGTATCAGGCAATAACATGGCTATATACAGGAAGTAGCAGGTAATAACATGGCTATATACAGGAAGTAGCAGGTAATAACATGGCTATATACAGGAAGTAGCAGGAAATAACATGGCTATATACAGGAAGTATCAGGCAATAACATGGCTATATACAGGAAGTAGCAGGTAATAACATGGCTATATACAGGAAGTAGCAGGTAATAACATGGCTATATACAGGAAGTAGCAGGTAATAACATGGCTATATACAGGAAGTAGCAGGTAATAACATGGCTATATACAGGAAGTATCAGGCAATAACATGGCTATATACAGGAAGTAGCAGGTAATAACATGGCTATATACAGGAAGTAGCAGGTAATAACATGGCTATATACAGGAAGTAGCAGGAAATAACATGGCTATATACAGGAAGTATCAGGCAATAACATGGCTATATACAGGAAGTAGCAGGTAATAACATGGCTATATACAGGAAGTAGCAGGTAATAACATGGCTATATACAGGAAGTAGCAGGAAATAACATGGCTATATACAGGAAGTATCAGGCAATAACATGGCTATATACAGGAAGTAGCAGGTAATAACATGGCTATATACAGGAAGTATCAGGCAATAACATGGCTATATACAGGAAGTAGCAGGTAATAACATGGCTATATACAGGAAGTAGCAGGTAATAACATGGCTATATACAGGAAGTACCAGGTAATAACATGGCTATATACAGGAAGTACCAGGTAATAACATGGTTATATACAGGGAGTACCAGTACTGAGTCCATGTGCAGGGCTACGAGGTAATTGAGGTAGCTATGTACATATAGGTAGGGGTAAACTGAGTAGGCAACAGGATAGATAATAGATAGTAGCAGCGGGTAGCCATTTATTTCGCTACTTAGTTGTCTTGTTTAGCAGTGTCATGGGGGTAGAAGGAGGGTAGAGGGTAGAAGGCCCCCACACCAGGCCATTGTTTTCCTCGAGGCCCCCCACACCAGGCCATTGTTTTCCTCGAGGCCACCACACAAGGCCATTGTTTTCCTCGAGGCCCCACATCCAGGCCACTGTTTTTATCCAGGCCCCCACACCCGGCCATTGTGTTCCTCCAGGCCCCCACAACCAGGCCATTGTTTTCTCTCGAGTCCCCCACACCCGGCCATTGTTTTCCTCGAGGCCCCCACACCAGGCCATTGTTTTTCTCGAGGCCCCCACACCCGGCCAATGTTCTTCTCGAGGCCCCCACACCAGGCCAATGTTTTTCTCGAGGCCCCCAACACCAGGCCATTGTTTTCCTTCAGGCCCCCACACCAGGCCAATGTTTTTCTCGAGGCCCCCACACCCGGCCAATGTTCTTCTCGAGGCCCCCACACCAGGCCAATGTTTTTCTCGAGGCCCCCACACCAGGCCAATGTTTTTCTCGAGGCCCCCAACACCAGGCCAATGTTTTCCTTCAGGCCCCCACACCAGGCCAATGTTTTTCTCAAGTCCCTCACAACCAGGCCATTGTTTTTCTCTAAGGCCCCCACACCAGGCCATTGTTTTTCTCTAAGGCCTCCATGCCTTTCCTTGAGGCCCCCTTTATTAAGTGCTAATTTCCAACAGAATTTCAGGCAGCGCTGATAGGGACATTTTAGACCCAACCCAAAATCTGGTTTTAGCAGTAACACAGTTGGTTATGGTATGAAGTTTGACAGCGGAAACGCAGCCCATCCAGCCGTGACGCACACTGACCATATGACATGGAACAAGAGTAGACTAATGTGATTTTGGTGCCTGTAATAGTTTGTATTTAGAAACACAGAAAAATAATGTTTTTTCCCCCCATTTCATTGTATTTGATTAAAAACCAAGCATAGCGTCCCCTCCTCTCATTTAAGGCTTTTTTTTTGTGTCCGCCTAATGCAATCAACGAAGAAGTCAAGACTGTCGATAAAGGAAATGAATCTGAAGCACCGAAGCTTTAGCAAGTTTCAGAGTAAACAGCGAGCTGACATTCCCTTTTCATCTATTCACTATAGACAGTCCCACATTATTTTCCTTGGCTATGGAAAGCCAACTGACATTTACTCCTGAGGTACTGACCTGTTGCACCCTCTACAATCACCGTGATTATTATTTGACCCTGCTGGTCGTCTATAAACATCTTGAAGAACGATCTGGCCTTCATGGCCATGCACTCTTATAATGTCCACCCGGCACAGCCAGAAGAGGACTGGCCACCCATCAGAGTCTGATTCCTCTCTAGGTTTCTTCCTCACGCCAACCCCAGCAAGTGGCCCGATAATTGTGATAGTGAAAATAGCAAAAATATTTCTGCCACACCCATGAACCTATAGAGCTACCACCTGCGTTAGGTTTGTTAAAATAGAGCAGTGTGTGTGTGTGTGTGTGTGTGTGTGTGTGTGTGTGTGTGTAAGACTGTGTGTGTGTGTGTGTGTGTGTGTGTGTGTGTGTGTGTGTGTGTGTGTGTGTGTGTGTGTGTGTGTGTGTGTGTGTGTGTGTGTGTGTGTGTATGTGTGCGTGTGCGTGTGTGTGTGTGTTTGCGTGTGTGCGTGTGTGTGTGTATGTGTGTGTGTGTAAGACTGTGTGTGTGCTTGTACTCTTTTCCTACAGACTAACTATGCTGTAATTCTGCACTGGGCGTTGCCTAAAAAAACAACATGGGAAACAGTAACGGAGATGAATCACTGTTTTTAATATAAAAATAGTGACTAGCCAGAGTACTCCTATAGTGTAATGTTATTACACAAGGAGTTGATGTGTTTAAGTTACGTCAAACTGTGACCTGCTGTTTTAAGCTTATTTTAAGCTTAATACTGTTTTTCGAGCCATCAAGTAATTGTTGGAATGGAATCCCATAGAGCTCCGGTCAAAAGTAGTGCACTAAATGGGGAATAGTGTGCCATTTGGGACAAAACCTTTTTTCCACCTTTATTGAGTCCCAGAATGGGAGCCAAGGAATTGAGGTGCTGTGCTCAACATGGAGTAAACAGAGCTCCTTAATTGAATACATTTTGTGTCTGTTTTTTTTGGGGGGGGGGGGGGGGGGGGGGGGGGGGCTACTAGGAGAGTAGAGGGAGGAATTCCGTGGAGCATTCTCACTGAAGACATCACTCACTTCATATACCTGTTATAGTCTGTTTGTGAAGGAAATGAAGGAATTGTTGCTAGCTATCTGAGCCTTGAATAACACGTCCATTTTCAATCCAGACTTTTTGATTGGTCAGATAAGCTATACCTGAGGCAGTGATACTGTATCTGGTTAGACAGGCTTTATATACCAGAGGAAATTATACTGTATCTAACCAATATCCTCTCCCCTACAAGAACAGAAAAGTTATGACAGGCTCTCTATTAAAACAAACAGATATTTCCATGTATTCCAGGGGAAAGTGGAACTGCTTTTGTGACAGAAAGACCATAACCATTCACCACCGTATTTAAATTCATAGTCGTTGGTGAGCAATAGCTTTGGCCCTGTGGGTCGCATTGGAGTAGACTTCTATTCCATTGACAGGCATGACTGAGGCCCATTCTCCACACAGACTGGTGCGCCATAACCACTCAAAGCTGCACTATCCCTATATGCACATATACCATTGCCATGTATTGATCTGTGCCATTCACTTTGAACTGGACTGTGTTTACAGCATGATTGTTCGCAAGTAGATGCGCTTGTTTTGAGATCAAAGTGAGAGCTGCATGTAGCCATGTGTGCACATTTCTTCACATTCTTTGCTATTAAGTGAATTATTATAATTATAACTATAACCTAGTTATGGCTCATTATATTTATAACTATAACCTAGGTATAGCTCATTTCTAGTCAGCAATGGGGGAGTGGTTGCTTCCTACAAGAGCACAAAACGTGCATTTCTAGCCATCATTGAAATGCAGGTAAAGAGATTTTTTTCTATCTTAAAGGGGCAGTGTTGTATTTTGAGACAGGCTTGAGTAAGCTAAGTAGCCAATAGGCAGAAGGTAGCATAATTTATCTGATTCTCTGTATTAACAGTTTGGAAATAATAATGAATTTGATTTTGTAAAGTGGTTTCTTGCATCAAACAACAGAACGTATTCAGTTACCTTGCCTGAAGGACAAGTGGATTAACAGTTTAATGTCAATCTCTACATGTGTTTTTCATAAGTCTCATGGAATGTAGTCCTACATTGAACACCACACATTTGCTGCTACTGTAGGCTGAAGGATGGAACAGATTCATCTGCATTATTTTTTGATGTTAGGCCACTGATAAGCCTACATTATGATCACTTGGCCACTATTATAACTGTAACTGAAAGCGGATACAGCCTCAGTGGTCACAGTAAATGTGCGCCAGAAGTTGCACAGAATTTTCACAGTGTGCTAATTGCCGATTTTTTTTGTTAGGGAAAATTGGCATTGATGTCAGAATAGACTATGTACTATAGTTGTGATGTCAGAATAGATGGGTACTATAGCAGTGATGTCAGAATGGACTGTGTACTATAGCAGTGATGTCAGAATAGATGGGTACTATAGCAGTGATGTCAGAATAGACTGTGTACTATAGCAGTGATGTCAGAATAGACTGTGTACTATAGCAGTGATGTCAGAATAGACTGTGTACTATAGCAGTGATGTCAGAATAGACTGTGTACTATACCAGTGATGTCAGAATAGACTGTGTACGATAGCAGTGATGTCAGAATAGACTGTGTACTATAGCAGTGATGTCAGAATAGACTGTGTACTATAGCAGTGATGTCAGAATATACTGTGTACTATAGCAGTGATGTCAGAATAGACTGTGTACTATAGCAGTGATGTCAGAATAGACTGTGTACAATAGCAGGGATGTCAGAATAGACTGTGTACTATAGCATTGATGTCAGAATAGACTGTGTACGATAGCAGTGATGTCAGAATAGACTGTGTACTATAGCAGTGATGTCAGAATAGATGGGTACTATAGCAGTGATGTCAGAATAGATGGGTACTATAGCAGTGATGTCAGAATAGACTGTGTACTCTTGCAGTGATGTCAGAATAGATGGGTACTATAGCAGTGATGTCAGAATAGACTGTGTACTATAGCAGTGATGTCAGAATAGACTGTGTACTATAGCAGGGATGTCAGAATAGACTGTGTACTATAGCAGTGATGTCAGAATAGACTGTGTACAATAGCAGGGATGTCAGAATAGACTGTGTACTATAGCATTGATGTCAGAATAGACTGTGTACGATAGCAGTGATGTCAGAATAGACTGTGTACGATAGCAGTGATGTCAGAATAGACTGTGTACTATAGCAGTGATGTCAGAATAGACTGTGTACTATAGCAGTGATGTCAGAATAGACTGTGTACTATAGCAGTGATGTCAGAATAGACTGTGTACAATAGCAGGGATGTCAGAGTAGACTGTGTACTATAGCAGGGATGTCAGAATAGACTGTGTACTATAGCAGTGATGTCAGAACAGACTGTGTACTATAGCAGTGATGTCAGAATAGACTGTGTACTATAGCAGTGATGTCAGAATAGACTGTGTACTATAGCAGTGATGTCAGAATATACTGTGTACTATAGCAGTGATTTCAGAATAGACTGTGTACTATAGCAGTGATGTCAGAATATACTGTGTACTATAGCAGTGATGTCAGAATAGACTGTGTACTATAGCAGTGATGTCAGAATAGATGGGTACTATAGCAGTGATGTCAGAATAGACTGTGTACGATGGCAGTGATGTCAGAATAGACTGTGTACTATAGCAGTGATGTCAGAATAGACTGTGTACTATAGCAGTGATGTCAGAATAGACTGTGTACTATAGCAGTGATGTCAGAATAGACTGTGTACAATAGCAGGGATGTCAGAATAGATTGTGTACTATAGCAGGGATGTCAGAATAGACTGTGTACTATAGCAGTGATGTAAGAATAGACTGTGTACTATAGCAGTGATGTCAGAATAGATGGGTACTATAGCAGTGATGTCAGAATAGACTGTGTACTATAGCAGTGATGTCAGAATAGACTGTGTACTATAGCAGTGATGTCAGAATAGACTGTGTACTATAGCAGTGATGTCAGAATAGATGGGTACTATAGCAGTGATGTCAGAATAGATGGGTACAATAGCAATGATGTCAGAATAGACTGTGTACGATAGCAGTGATGTCAGAATAGACTGTGTACTATAGCAGTGATGTCAGAATAGACTGTGTACTATAGCAGTGATGTCAGAATAGATGGGTACTATAGCAGTGATGTCAGAATAGATGGGTACTATAGCAATGATGTCAGAATAGATTGTGTACGATAGCAGTGATGTCAGAATAGACTGTGTACTATAGCAGTGATGTCAGAATAGACTGTGTACTATAGCAGTGATGTCAGAATAGACTGTGTACTATAGCAGTGATGTCAGAATAGACTGTGTACAATAGCAGGGATGTCAGAATAGATTGTGTACTATAGCAGGGATGTCAGAATAGACTGTGTACTATAGCAGTGATGTCAGAATAGACTGTGTACTATAGCAGTGATGTCAGAATAGATGGGTACTATAGCAGTGATGTCAGAATAGACTGTGTACTATAGCAGTGATGTCAGAATAGATGGGTACTATAGCAGTGATGTCAGAATAGACTGTGTACTATAGCAGTGATGTCAGAATAGATGGGTACTATAGCAGTGATGTCAGAATAGATGGGTACTATAGCAGTGATGTCAGAATAGACTGTGTACTATAGCAGTGATGTCAGAATAGACTGTGTACTATAGCAGGGATGTCAGAATAGACTGTGTACTATAGCAGTGATGTCAGAACAGACTGTGTACTATAGCAGTGATGTCAGAATAGACTGTGTACTATAGCAGTGATGTCAGAATAGACTGTGTACAATAGCAGTGATGTCAGAATAGACTGTGTACTATAGCAGTGATGTCAGAATAGACTGTGTACGATAGCAGTGATGTCAGAATAGACTGTGTACTATAGCAGTGATGTCAGAATAGACTGTGTACTATAGCAGTGATGTCAGAATAGACTGTGTACTATAGCAGTGATGTCAGAATAGACTGTGTACTATAGCAATGATGTCAGAATAGACTGTGTACTATAGCAGTGATGTCAGAATAGACTGTGTACAATAGCAGGGATGTCAGAATAGACTGTGTACTATAGCATTAACATCAGAATAGACTGTGTACGATAGCAGTGATGTCAGAATAGACTGTGTACGATAGCAGTGATGTCAGAATAGACTGTGTACTATAGCAGTCATGTCAGAATAGACTGTGTACGATAGCAGTGATGTCAGAATAGACTGTGTACTATAGCAGTGATGTCAGAATAGACTGTGTACTATAGCAGTGATGTCAGAATAGACTGTGTACTATAGTAGTGATGTCAGAATAGACTGTGTACAATAGCAGGGATGTCAGAATAGACTGTGTACTATAGCAGGGATGTCAGAATAGACCGTGTACTATAGCAGTGATGTCAGAACAGACTGTGTACTATAGCAGTGATGTCAGAATAGACTGTGTACTATAGCAGTGATGTCAGAATAGACTGTGTACAATAGCAGTGATGTCAGAATAGACTGTGTACTATAGCAGTGATGTCAGAATAGACTGTGTACTATAGCAGTGATGTCAGAATAGACTGTGTAGTATAGCAGTGATGTCAGAATATACTGTGTACTATAGCAGTGATGTCAGAATAGACTGTGTACTATAGCAGTGATGTCAGAATAGACTGTGTACTATAGCAGTGATGTCAGAATAGATGGGTACTATAGCAGTGATGTCAGAATAGATGGGTACTATAGCAATGATGTCAGAATAGACTGTGTACGATAGCAGTGATGTCAGAATAGACTGTGTACTATAGCAGTGATGTCAGAATAGACTGTGTACTATAGCAGTGATGTCAGATTAGACTGTGTACTATAGCAGTGATGTCAGAATAGACTGTGTACTATAGCAGGGATGTCAGAATAGATTGTGTAATATAGCAGGGATGTCAGAATAGACTGTGTACTATAGCAGTGATGTCAGAATAGACTGTGTACTATAGCAGTGATGTCAGAATAGACGGGTACTATAGCAGTGATGTCAGAATAGACTGTGTACTATAGCAGTGATGTCAGAACAGACTGTGTACTATAGCAGTGATGTCAGAATAGATGGGTACTATAGCAGTGATGTCAGAATAGACTGTGTACTATAGCAGTGATGTCAGAATAGATGGGTACTATAGCAGTGATGTCAGAATAGATGGGTACTATAGCAGGGATGTCAGAATAGATTGTGTAATATAGCAGGGATGTCAGAATAGACTGTGTACTATAGCAGGCATGTCAGAATAGACTGTGTACTATAGCAGTGATGTCAGAACAGACTATGTACTATAGTTGTGATGTCAGAATAGATGGGTACTATAGCAGTGATGTCAGAATGGACTGTGTACTATAGCAGTGATGTCAGAATAGACTGTGTACTATAGCAGTGATGTCAGAATAGACTGTGTACTATAGCAGTGATGTCAGAATAGACTGTGTACTATAGCAGTGATGTCAGAATAGACTGTGTACTATACCAGTGATGTCAGAATAGACTGTGTACTATAGCAGTGATGTCAGAATATACTGTGTACTATAGCAGTGATGTCAGAATAGACTGTGTACTATAGCAGTGATGTCAGAATAGACTGTGTACAATAGCAGGGATGTCAGAATAGACTGTGTACTATAGCATTAACATCAGAATAGACTGTGTACGATAGCAGTGATGTCAGAATAGACTGTGTACGATAGCAGTGATGTCAGAATAGACTGTGTACTATAGCAGTCATGTCAGAATAGACTGTGTACGATAGCAGTGATGTCAGAATAGACTGTGTACTATAGCAGTGATGTCAGAATAGACTGTGTACTATAGCAGTGATGTCAGAATAGACTGTGTACTATAGTAGTGATGTCAGAATAGACTGTGTACAATAGCAGGGATGTCAGAATAGACTGTGTACTATAGCAGGGATGTCAGAATAGACCGTGTACTATAGCAGTGATGTCAGAACAGACTGTGTACTATAGCAGTGATGTCAGAATAGACTGTGTACTATAGCAGTGATGTCAGAATAGACTGTTTACAATAGCAGTGATGTCAGAATAGACTGTGTACTATAGCAGTGATGTCAGAATAGACTGTGTACTATAGCAGTGATGTCAGAATAGACTGTGTAGTATAGCAGTGATGTCAGAATATACTGTGTACTATAGCAGTGATGTCAGAATAGACTGTGTACTATAGCAGTGATGTCAGAATAGACTGTGTACTATAGCAGTGATGTCAGAATAGATGGGTACTATAGCAGTGATGTCAGAATAGATGGGTACTATAGCAATGATGTCAGAATAGACTGTGTACGATAGCAGTGATGTCAGAATAGACTGTGTACTATAGCAGTGATGTCAGAATAGACTGTGTACTATAGCAGTGATGTCAGATTAGACTGTGTACTATAGCAGTGATGTCAGAATAGACTGTGTACTATAGCAGGGATGTCAGAATAGATTGTGTAATATAGCAGGGATGTCAGAATAGACTGTGTACTATAGCAGTGATGTCAGAATAGACTGTGTACTATAGCAGTGATGTCAGAATAGACGGGTACTATAGCAGTGATGTCAGAATAGACTGTGTACTATAGCAGTGATGTCAGAATAGACTGTGTAGTATAGCAGTGATGTCAGAATATACTGTGTACTATAGCAGTGATGTCAGAATAGACTGTGTACTATAGCAGTGATGTCAGAATAGACTGTGTACTATAGCAGTGATGTCAGAATAGACTGTGTACTATAGCAGTGATGTCAGATTAGACTGTGTACTATAGCAGTGATGTCAGAATAGACTGTGTACTATAGCAGGGATGTCAGAATAGATTGTGTAATATAGCAGGGATGTCAGAATAGACTGTGTACTATAGCAGTGATGTCAGAATAGACTGTGTACTATAGCAGTGATGTCAGAATAGACGGGTACTATAGCAGTGATGTCAGAATAGACTGTGTACTATAGCAGTGATGTCAGAATAGATGGGTACTATAGCAGTGATGTCAGAATAGATGGGTGCTATAGCAGGGATGTCAGAATAGATTGTGTAATATAGCAGGGATTTCAGAATAGACTGTGTACTATAGCAGGCATGTCAGAATAGACTGTGTACTATAGCAGTGATGTCAGAACAGACTATGTACTATAGTTGTGATGTCAGAATAGATGGGTACTATAGCAGTGATGTCAGAATGGACTGTGTACTATAGCAGTGATGTCAGAATAGACTGTGTACTATAGCAGTGATGTCAGAATAGACTGTGTACTATAGCAGTGATGTCAGAATAGACTGTGTACTATAGCAGTGATGTCAGAATAGACTGTGTACTATACCAGTGATGTCAGAATAGACTGTGTACTATAGCAGTGATGTCAGAATATACTGTGTACTATAGCAGTGATGTCAGAATAGACTGTGTACTATAGCAGTGATGTCAGAATAGACTGTGTACAATAGCAGGGATGTCAGAATAGACTGTGTACTATAGCATTAACATCAGAATAGACTGTGTACGATAGCAGTGATGTCAGAATAGACTGTGTACGATAGCAGTGATGTCAGAATAGACTGTGTACTATAGCAGTCATGTCAGAATAGACTGTGTACGATAGCAGTGATGTCAGAATAGACTGTGTACTATAGCAGTGATGTCAGAATAGACTGTGTACTATAGCAGTGATGTCAGAATAGACTGTGTACTATAGTAGTGATGTCAGAATAGACTGTGTACAATAGCAGGGATGTCAGAATAGACTGTGTACTATAGCAGGGATGTCAGAATAGACCGTGTACTATAGCAGTGATGTCAGAACAGACTGTGTACTATAGCAGTGATGTCAGAATAGACTGTGTACTATAGCAGTGATGTCAGAATAGACTGTGTACAATAGCAGTGATGTCAGAATAGACTGTGTACTATAGCAGTGATGTCAGAATAGACTGTGTACTATAGCAGTGATGTCAGAATAGACTGTGTAGTATAGCAGTGATGTCAGAATAGATGGGTACTATAGCAGTGATGTCAGAATAGATGGGTACTATAGCAATGATGTCAGAATAGACTGTGTACGATAGCAGTGATGTCAGAATAGACTGTGTACTATAGCAGTGATGTCAGAATAGACTGTGTACTATAGCAGTGATGTCAGATTAGACTGTGTACTATAGCAGTGATGTCAGAATAGACTGTGTACTATAGCAGGGATGTCAGAATAGATTGTGTAATATAGCAGGGATGTCAGAATAGACTGTGTACTATAGCAGTGATGTCAGAATAGACTGTGTACTATAGCAGTGATGTCAGAATAGACGGGTACTATAGCAGTGATGTCAGAATAGACTGTGTACTATAGCAGTGATGTCAGAACAGACTGTGTACTATAGCAGTGATGTCAGAATAGATGGGTACTATAGCAGTGATGTCAGAATAGACTGTGTACTATAGCAGTGATGTCAGAATAGATGGGTACTATAGCAGTGATGTCAGAATAGATGGGTACTATAGCAGGGATGTCAGAATAGATTGTGTAATATAGCAGGGATGTCAGAATAGACTGTGTACTATAGCAGGCATGTCAGAATAGACTGTGTACTATAGCAGTGATGTCAGAACAGACTATGTACTATAGTTGTGATGTCAGAATAGATGGGTACTATAGCAGTGATGTCAGAATGGACTGTGTACTATAGCAGTGATGTCAGAATAGACTGTGTACTATAGCAGTGATGTCAGAATAGACTGTGTACTATAGCAGTGATGTCAGAATAGACTGTGTACTATAGCAGTGATGTCAGAATAGACTGTGTACTATACCAGTGATGTCAGAATAGACTGTGTACTATAGCAGTGATGTCAGAATATACTGTGTACTATAGCAGTGATGTCAGAATAGACTGTGTACTATAGCAGTGATGTCAGAATAGACTGTGTACAATAGCAGGGATGTCAGAATAGACTGTGTACTATAGCATTGATGTCAGAATAGACTGTGTACGATAGCAGTGATGTCAGAATAGACTGTGTACGATAGCAGTGATGTCAGAATAGACTGTGTACTATAGCAGTGATGTCAGAATAGACTGTGTACTATAGCAGTGATGTCAGAATAGACTGTGTACTATAGCAGTGATGTCAGAATAGACTGTGTACAATAGCAGGGATGTCAGAGTAGACTGTGTACTATAGCAGGGATGTCAGAATAGACTGTGTACTATAGCAGTGATGTCAGAACAGACTGTGTACTATAGCAGTGATGTCAGAATAGACTGTGTACTATAGCAGTGATGTCAGAATAGACTGTGTACAATAGCAGTGATGTCAGAATAGACTGTGTACTATAGCAGTGATGTCAGATTAGACTGTGTACTATAGCAGTGATGTCAGAATATACTGTGTACTATAGCAGTGATGTCAGAATAGACTGTGTACTATAGCAGTGATGTCAGAATAGATGGGTACTATAGCAGTGATGTCAGAATAGACTGTGTACGATAGCAGTGATGTCAGAATAGACTGTGTACTATAGCAGTGATGTCAGAATAGACTGTGTACTATAGCAGTGATGTCAGAATAGACTGTGTACTATAGCAGTGATGTCAGAATAGGCTGTGTACAATAGCAGGGATGTCAGAATAGATTGTGTACTATAGCAGGGATGTCAGAATAGACTGTGTACTATAGCAGTGATGTAAGAATAGACTGTGTACTATAGCAGTGATGTCAGAATAGATGGGTACTATAGCAGTGATGTCAGAATAGACTGTGTACTATAGCAGTGATGTCAGAATAGACTGTGTACTATAGCAGTGATGTCAGAATAGACTGTGTACTATAGCAGTGATGTCAGAATAGACTGTGTACTATAGCAGTGATGTCAGAATAGACTGTGTACTATAGCAGTGATGTCAGAATAGATGGGTACTATAGCAGTGATGTCAGAATAGATGGGTACTATAGCAATGATGTCAGAATAGACTGTGTACGATAGCAGTGATGTCAGAATAGACTGTGTACTATAGCAGTGATGTCAGAATAGACTGTGTACTATAGCAGTGATGTCAGAATAGATGGGTACTATAGCAGTGATGTCAGAATAGATGGGTACTATAGCAATGATGTCAGAATAGACTGTGTACGATAGCAGTGATGTCAGAATAGACTGTGTACTATAGCAGTGATGTCAGAATAGACTGTGTACTATAGCAGTGATGTCAGAATAGACTGTGTACTATAGCAGTGATGTCAGAATAGACTGTGTACAATAGCAGGGATGTCAGAATAGATTGTGTACTATAGCAGGGATGTCAGAATAGACTGTGTACTATAGCAGTGATGTCAGAATAGACTGTGTACTATAGCAGTGATGTCAGAATAGATGGGTACTATAGCAGTGATGTCAGAATAGACTGTGTACTATAGCAGTGATGTCACAATAGATGGGTACTAAAGCAGTGATGTCAGAATAGACTGTGTACTATAGCAGTGATGTCAGAATAGATGGGTACTATAGCAGTGATGTCAGAATAGATGGGTACTATAGCAGTGATGTCAGAATAGACTGTGTACTATAGCAGTGATGTCAGAATAGATGGGTACTATAGCAGTGATGTCAGAATAGACTGTGTACTACAGCAGTGATGTCAGAATAGACTGTGTACTATAGCAGGGATGTCAGAATAGACTGTGTACTATAGCAGTGATGTCAGAATAGACTGTGTACAATAGCAGGGATGTCAGAATAGACTGTGTACTATAGCATTGATGTCAGAATAGACTGTGTACGATAGCAGTGATGTCAGAATAGACTGTGTACGATAGCAGTGATGTCAGAATAGACTGTGTACTATAGCAGTGATGTCAGAATAGACTGTGTACTATAGCAGTGATGTCAGAATAGACTGTGTACTATAGCAGTGATGTCAGAATAGACTGTGTACAATAGCAGGGATGTCAGAGTAGACTGTGTACTATAGCAGGGATGTCAGAATAGACTGTGTACTATAGCAGTGATGTCAGAACAGACTGTGTACTATAGCAGTGATGTCAGAATAGACTGTGTACTATAGCAGTGATGTCAGAATAGACTGTGTACAATAGCAGTGATGTCAGAATAGACTGTGTACTATAGCAGTGATGTCAGAATATACTGTGTACTATAGCAGTGATGTCAGAATAGACTGTGTACTATAGCAGTGATGTCAGAATAGACTGTGTACGATAGCAGTGATGTCAGAATAGACTGTGTACTATAGCAGTGATGTCAGAATAGACTGTGTACTATAGCAGTGATGTCAGAATAGACTGTGTACTATAGCAGTGATGTCAGAATAGACTGTGTACAATAGCAGGGATGTCAGAGTAGACTGTGTACTATAGCAGGGATGTCAGAATAGACTGTGTACTATAGCAGTGATGTCAGAACAGACTGTGTACTATAGCAGTGATGTCAGAATAGACTGTGTACTATAGCAGTGATGTCAGAATAGACTGTGTACAATAGCAGTGATGTCAGAATAGACTGTGTACTATAGCAGTGATGTCAGAATATACTGTGTACTATAGCAGTGATGTCAGAATAGACTGTGTACTATAGCAGTGATGTCAGAATATACTGTGTACTATAGCAGTGATGTCAGAATAGACTGTGTACTATAGCAGTGATGTCAGAATAGATGGGTACTATAGCAGTGATGTCAGAATAGACTGTGTACGATAGCAGTGATGTCAGAATAGACTGTGTACTATAGCAGTGATGTCAGAATAGACTGTGTACTATAGCAGTGATGTCAGAATAGACTGTGTACTATAGCAGTGAAGTCAGAATAGACTGTGTACAATAGCAGGGATGTTAGAATAGATTGTGTACTATAGCAGGGATGTCAGAATAGACTGTGTACTATAGCAGTGATGTAAGAATAGACTGTGTACTATAGCAGTGATGTCAGAATAGATGGGTACTATAGCAGTGATGTCAGAATAGACTGTGTACTATAGCAGTGATGTCAGAATAGACTGTGTACTATAGCAGTGATGTCAGAATAGACTGTGTACTATAGCAGTGATGTCAGAATAGACTGTGTACTATAGCAGTGATGTCAGAATAGACTGTGTACTATAGCAGTGATGTCAGAATAGATGGGTACTATAGCAGTGATGTCAGAATAGATGGGTACAATAGCAATGATGTCAGAATAGACTGTGTACGATAGCAGTGATGTCAGAATAGACTGTGTACTATAGCAGTGATGTCAGAATAGACTGTGTACTATAGCAGTGATGTCAGAATAGATGGGTACTATAGCAGTGATGTCAGAATAGATGGGTACTATAGCAATGATGTCAGAATAGACTGTGTACGATAGCAGTGATGTCAGAATAGACTGTGTACTATAGCAGTGATGTCAGAATAGAATGTGTACTATAGCAGTGATGTCAGAATAGACTGTGTACTATAGCAGTGATGTCAGAATAGACTGTGTACAATAGCAGGGATGTCAGAATAGATTGTGTACTATAGCAGGGATGTCAGAATAGACTGTGTACTATAGCAGTGATGTCAGAATAGACTGTGTACTATAGCAGTGATGTCAGAATAGATGGGTACTATAGCAGTGATGTCAGAATACACTGTGTACTATAGCAGTGATGTCAGAATAGATGGGTACTATAGCAGTGATGTCAGAATAGACTGTGTACTATAGCAGTGATGTCAGAATAGATGGGTACTATAGCAGTGATGTCAGAATAGATGGGTACTATAGCAGTGATGTCAGAATAGACTGTGTACTATAGCAGTGATGTCAGAATAGACTGTGTACTATAGCAGGGATGTCAGAATAGACTGTGTACTATAGCAGTGATGTCAGAACAGACTGTGTACTATAGCAGTGATGTCAGAATAGACTGTGTACTATAGCAGTGATGTCAGAATAGACTGTGTACAATAGCAGTGATGTCAGAATGGACTGTGTACTATAGCAATGATGTCAGAATAGACTGTGTACGATAGCAGTGATGTCAGAATAGACTGTGTACTATAGCAATGATGTCAGAATAGACTGTGTACTATAGCAGTGATGTCAGAATAGACTGTGTACTATAGCAGTGATGTCAGAATAGACTGTGTACTATAGCAGTGATGTCAGAATAGACTGTGTACTATAGCAGTGATGTCAGAATAGACTGTGTACAATAGCAGGGATGTCAGAATAGACTGTGTACTATAGCAGTGATGTCAGAATAGACTGTGTACTATAGCAGGGATGTCAGAATAGACTGTGTACTATAGCAGTGATGTCAGAATAGACTGTGTACTATAGCAGTGATGTCAGAATAGACTGTGTACTATAGCAGTGATGTCAGAATAGACTGTGTACTATAGCAGTGATGTCAGAATAGACTGTGTACTATAGCAGTGATGTCAGAATAGATGGGTACTATAGCAGTGATGTCAGAATAGATGGGTACAATAGCAATGATGTCAGAATAGACTGTGTACGATAGCAGTGATGTCAGAATAGACTGTGTACTATAGCAGTGATGTCAGAATAGACTGTGTACTATAGCAGTGATGTCAGAATAGATGGGTACTATAGCAGTGATGTCAGAATAGATGGGTACTATAGCAATGATGTCAGAATAGACTGTGTACGATAGCAGTGATGTCAGAATAGACTGTGTACTATAGCAGTGATGTCAGAATAGACTGTGTACTATAGCAGTGATGTCAGAATAGACTGTGTACTATAGCAGTGATGTCAGAATAGACTGTGTACAATAGCAGGGATGTCAGAATAGATTGTGTACTATAGCAGGGATGTCAGAATAGACTGTGTGCTATAGCAGTGATGTCAGAATAGACTGTGTACTATAGCAGTGATGTCAGAATAGATGGGTACTATAGCAGTGATGTCAGAATAGACTGTGTACTATAGCAGTGATGTCAGAATAGATGGGTACTATAGCAGTGATGTCAGAATAGACTGTGTACTATAGCAGTGATGTCAGAATAGATGGGTACTATAGCAGTGATGTCAGAATAGATGGGTACTATAGCAGTGATGTCAGAATAGACTGTGTACTATAGCAGTGATGTCAGAATAGACTCTGTACTATAGCAGGGATGTCAGAATAGACTGTGTACTATAGCAGTGATGTCAGAACAGACTGTGTACTATAGCAGTGATGTCAGAATAGACTGTGTACTATAGCAGTGATGTCAGAATAGACTGTGTACAATAGCAGTGATGTCAGAATAGACTGTGTACTATAGCAATGATGTCAGAATAGACTGTGTACGATAGCAGTGATGTCAGAATAGACTGTGTACTATAGCAATGATGTCAGAATAGACTGTGTACTATAGCAGTGATGTCAGAATAGACTGCGTACTATAGCAGTGATGTCAGAATAGACTGTGTACTATAGCAGTGATGTCAGAATAGACTGTGTACTATAGCAGTGATGTCAGAATAGACTGTGTACAATAGCAGGGATGTCAGAATAGACTGTGTACTATAGCATTAACATCAGAATAGACTGTGTACGATAGCAGTGATGTCAGAATAGACTGTGTACGATAGCAGTGATGTCAGAATAGACTGTGTACTATAGCAGTCATGTCAGAATAGACTGTGTACGATAGCAGTGATGTCAGAATAGACTGTGTACTATAGCAGTGATGTCAGAATAGACTGTGTACTATAGCAGTGATGTCAGAATAGACTGTGTACTATAGCAGTGATGTCAGAATAGACTGTGTACAATAGCAGGGATGTCAGAATAGACTGTGTACTATAGCAGGGATGTCAGAATAGACTGTGTACTATAGCAGTGATGTCAGAACAGACTGTGTACTATAGCAGTGATGTCAGAATAGACTGTGTACTATAGCAGTGATGTCAGAATAGACTGTGTACAATAGCAGTGATGTCAGAATAGACTGTGTACTATAGCAGTGATGTCAGAATAGACTGTGTACTATAGCAGTGATGTCAGAATAGACTGTGTAGTATATCAGTGATGTCAGAATATACTGTGTACTATAGCAGTGATGTCAGAATAGACTGTGTACTATAGCAGTGATGTCAGAATAGACTGTGTACTATAGCAGTGATGTCAGAATAGATGGGTACTATAGCAGTGATGTCAGAATAGATGGGTACTATAGCAATGATGTCAGAATAGACTGTGTACGATAGCAGTGATGTCAGAATAGACTGTGTACTATAGCAGTGATGTCAGAATAGACTGTGTACTATAGCAGTGATGTCAGATTAGACTGTGTACTATAGCAGTGATGTCAGAATAGACTGTGTACTATAGCAGGGATGTCAGAATAGATTGTGTAATATAGCAGGGATGTCAGAATAGACTGTGTACTATAGCAGTGATGTCAGAATAGACTGTGTACTATAGCAGTGATGTCAGAATAGACGGGTACTATAGCAGTGATGTCAGAATAGACTGTGTACTATAGCAGTGATGTCAGAATAGATGGGTACTATAGCAGTGATGTCAGAATAGACTGTGTACTATAGCAGGGATGTCAGAATAGATTGTGTAATATAGCAGTGATGTCAGAACAGACTATGTACTATAGCAGTGATGTCAGAATAGACTGTGTACTATAGCAGGCATGTCAGAATAGACTGTGTACTATAGCAGTGATGTCAGAATAGACTGTGTACTATAGCAGTGATGTCAGAATAGACTGTGTAGTATAGCAGTGATGTCAGAATATACTGTGTACTATAGCAGTGATGTCAGAATAGACTGTGTACTATAGCAGTGATGTCAGAATAGACTGTGTACTATAGCAGTGATGTCAGAATAGATGGGTACTATAGCAGTGATGTCAGAATAGATGGGTACTATAGCAATGATGTCAGAATAGACTGTGTACGATAGCAGTGATGTCAGAATAGACTGTGTACTATAGCAGTGATGTCAGAATAGACTGTGTACTATAGCAGTGATGTCAGATTAGACTGTGTACTATAGCAGTGATGTCAGAATAGACTGTGTACTATAGCAGGGATGTCAGAATAGATTGTGTAATATAGCAGGGATGTCAGAATAGACTGTGTACTATAGCAGTGATGTCAGAATAGACTGTGTACTATAGCAGTGATGTCAGAATAGACGGCTACTATAGCAGTGATGTCAGAATAGACTGTGTACTATAGCAGTGATGTCAGAATAGATGGGTTCTATAGCAGTGATGTCAGAATAGACTGTGTACTATAGCAGGGATGTCAGAATAGATTGTGTAATATAGCAGTGATGTCAGAACAGACTAAGTACTATAGCAGTGATGTCAGAATAGACTGTGTACTATAGCAGGCATGTCAGAATAGACTGTGTACTATAGCAGTGATGTCAGAACAGACTGTGTACTATAGCAGTCATGTCAGAATAGATGGGTACTATAGCAGTGATGTCAGAATAGACTGTGTACTATAGCAGTGATGTCAGAATAGATGGGTACTATAGCAGTGATGTCAGAATAGATGGGTACTATAGCAGTGATGTCAGAATAGACTGTGTACTATAGCAGTGATGTCAGAATAGATGGGTACTATAGCAGTGATGTCAGAATAGACTGTATACTATAGCAGTGATGTCAGAATAGACTGTGTACTATAGCAGGCATGTCAGAATAGACTGTGTACTATAGCAGTGATGTCAGAACAGACTATGTACTATAGCAGTGATGTCAGAATAGACTGTGTACTATAGCAGGCATGTCAGAATAGACTGTGTACTATAGCAGTGATGTCAGAACAGACTGTGTACTATAGCAGTGATGTCAGAATAGACTGTGTACTATAGCAGTGATGTCAGAATAGACTGTGTACTATAGCAGGCATGTCAGAATAGACTGTGTACTATAGCAGTGATGTCAGAACAGACTGTGTACTATAGCAGTGATGTCAGAATAGACTGTGTACTATAGCAGTGATGTCAGAATAGACTGTGTACAATAGCAGTGATGTCAGAATAGACTGTGTACTATAGCAGTGATGTCAGAATAGACTGTGTACTATAGCAGTGATGTCAGAATAGACTGTGTACTATAGCAGTGATGTCAGAATATACTGTGTACTATAGCAGTGATGTCAGAATAGACTGTGTACTATAGCAGTGATGTCAGAATAGACTGTGTACTATAGCAGTGATGTCAGAATAGATGGGTACTATAGCAGTGATGTCAGAATAGATGGGTACTATAGCAATGATGTCAGAATAGACTGTGTACAATAGCAGGGATGTCAGAAAAGACTGTGTACTATAGCAGGGATGTCAGAATATACTGTGTACTATAGCAGTGATGTCAGAATAGACTGTGTACTATAGCAGTGATGTCAGAATAGATGGGTACTATAGCAGTGATGTCAGAATAGATGGGTACTATAGCAATGATGTCAGAATAGACTGTGTACGATAGCAGTGATGTCAGAATAGACTGTGTACTATAGCAGTGATGTCAGAATAGACTGTGTACTATAGCAGTGATGTCAGAATAGACTGTGTACTATAGCAGTGATGTCAGAATAGACTGTGTACTATAGCAGTGATGTCAGAATAGACTGTGTACTATAGCAGTGATGTCAGAATAGATGGGTACTATAGCAGTGATGTCAGAATAGACTGTGTACTATAGCAGTGATGTCAGAATAGACTGTGTACTATAGCAGTGATGTCAGAATATACTGTGTACTATAGCAGTGATGTCAGAATAGACTGTGTACTATAGCAGTGATGTCAGAATAGACTGTGTACTATAGCAGTGATGTTAGAATAGATGGGTACTATAGCAGTGATGTCAGAATAGATGGGTACTATAGCAATGATGTCAGAATAGACTGTGTACGATAACAGTGATGTCAGAATAGACTGTGTACTATAGCAGTGATGTCAGAATAGACTGTGTACTATAGCAGTGATGTCAGAATAGACTGTGTACTATAGCAGTGATGTCAGAATAGACTGTGTACAATAGCAGGGATGTCAAAATAGATTGTGTACTATAGCAGGGATGTCAGAATAGACTGTGTACTATAGCAGTGATGTCAGAATAGACTGTGTACTATAGCAGTGATGTCAGAATAGATGGGTACTATAGCAGTGATGTCAGAATAGACTGTGTACTATAGCAGTGATGTCAGAATAGATGGGTACTATAGCAGTGATGTCAGAATAGATGTGTACTATAGCAGTGATGTCAGAATAGACTGTGTACTATAGCAGTGATGTCAGAATAGATGGGTACTATAGCAGTGATGTCAGAATATACTGTGTACTATAGCAGTGATGTCAGAATAGACTGTGTACTATAGCAGTGATGTCAGAATAGACTGTGTACTATAGCAGTGATGTCAGAATAGATGGGTACTAAAGCAGTGATGTCAGAATAGATGGCTACTATAGCAATGATGTCAGAATAGACTGTGTACGATAGCAGTGATGTCAGAATAGACTGTGTACTATAGCAGTGATGTCAGAATAGACTGTGTACTATAGCAGTGATGTCAGAATAGACTGCGTACTATAGCAGTGATGTCAGAATAGACTGTGTACTATAGCAGTGATGTCAGAATAGACTGTGTACTATAGCATTGATGTCAGAATAGACTGTGTACTATAGCAGTGATGTCAGAATAGATGGGTACTATAGAAGTGATGTCAGAATAGACTGTGTACTATAGCAGTGATGTCAGAATAGATGGGTACTATAGCAGTGATGTCAGAATAGACTGTGTACTATAGCAGTGATGTCAGAATAGATGGGTACTATAGCAGTGATGTCAGAATAGATGGGTACTATAGCAGTGATGTCAGAATAGACTGTGTACTATAGCAGTGATGTCAGAATAGATGGGTACTATAGCAGTGATGTCAGAATAGACTGTGTACTATAGCAGTGATGTCAGAATAGACTGTGTACTATAGCAGTGATGTCAGAATAGACTGTGTACTATAGCAGGCATGTCAGAATAGACTGTGTACTATAGCAGTGATGTCAGAACAGACTGTGTACTATAGCAGTGATGTCAGAATAGACTGTGTACTATAGCAGTGATGTCAGAATAGACTGTGTACAATAGCAGTGATGTCAGAATAGACTGTGTACAATAGCAGTGATGTCAGAATAGACTGTGTACTATAGCAGTGATGTCAGAATAGACTGTGTACTATAGCAGTGATGTCAGAATAGACTGTGTACTATAGCAGTGATGTCAGAATATACTGTGTACTATAGCAGTGATGTCAGAATAGACTGTGTACTATAGCAGTGATGTCAGAATAGACTGTGTACTATAGCAGTGATGTCAGAATAGATGGGTACTATAGCAGTGATGTCAGAATAGATGGGTACTATAGCAATGATGTCAGAATAGACTGTGTACGATAGCAGTGATGTCAGAATAGACTGTGTACTATAGCAGTGATGTCAGAATAGATGGGTACTATAGCAGTGATGTCAGAATAGACTGTGTACTATAGCAGTGATGTCAGAATAGATGGGTACTATAGCAGTGATGTCAGAATAGATGGGTACTATAGCAGTGATGTCAGAATAGACTGTGTACCATAGCAGTGATGTCAGAATAGACTGTGTACCATAGCAGTGATGTCAGAATAGATGGGTACTATAGCAGTGATGTCAGAATAGACTGTGTACTATAGCAGTGATGTCAGAATAGATGGGTACTATAGCAGTGATGTCAGAATAGACTGTGTACAATAGCAGTGATGTCAGAATAGACTGTGTACTATAGCAGTGATGTCAGAATAGACTGTGTACCATAGCAGTGATGTCAGAATAGATGGGTACTATAGCAGGGATGTCAGAATAGACTGTGTACAGCAGTGTTATACTTGCTTCCCAGCAGGCAGAACCCACTTCGTTTGACCCACTGCTCATCATAATCGCACACACTACAAGCATTCACTACAAGCATTCACTACAAGCATTCACTACAAGCATTCTAGGAAGCACAAATACAAATATAAACTATATATACGAAAGTATGTGGACACCCTTTCAAATTAGTGGATTTGGCTATTTCAGTCACACCCGTTGCTGACAGGTTTATAAACTTAAGCACACAGCCATGTAATCTCCATAGACACAGCCATGTAATCTCCATTCAAGCCAGCAGCATACCACCCTGCATACCACTGCTGGCTTGCTTCTGAAGCTAAGCAGGGTTGATCCTGGTCCCTGGATGGGAGACCAGATGCTGCTGGAAGTGGTGTTGGAGGGCCAGTAGGAAGCACTCTTTCCTCTGGTCTAAAGAAGAAAAAAAATCCCAATTCCCCAGGGCAGTGATTGGAGACACTGCCCTGTGTAGGGGGCTGTCTTTTGGATGGGATGGTCCTGACTCTCTGAGGTCATTAAAGATCCCATGGCACTTATTGTAAGAGTAGGGGTGTTAACCCTGGTGTCCTGGCTAAATTCCCAGTTTGGCCCTCAAACCATCACGGTCACCTAATAATCCCCAGTTTACAATTGGCTCATTCATCCCCATCCTCTCCCCTGTAACTATTCCCCAGGTTGTTGCTGTAAATGAGAACGTGTTCTCAGTCAACTTACCTGGTAAAATAACAGATAAATAAAAAAATAGACAAACATTGGGCAGTAGAATGGCCTTACTGAAGAGCTCAGTGACTTTCAACGTGGCGCCGTCATAGGATGCCACCTTTCCAACAAGTGAGTTTGTCAAATTTCTGCCCTGCTAGAGCTGCCCCGGTCAAATGTAAGTGCTGTTATTGTGAAGTGGAAACGTCTAGGAGCAACAATAGCTTAGCCTCAAAGTGGTAGGCTGGACAAGCTCACAAAATGGGACCGCTGAAGTGCGTCTGTCCTCGGTTGCAACACACAGTTCCATGCTGCCTCCAGCGTCAGCTGGAGAGGTGTAAAGCTTGCCACCATTGGACTCTAGAGCAGTGGAAACGCGTTCTCTGGAATTTGAATGGCTGCTGTGCTGCTGTGCTTGGCCTGCGTGTTGACGTAGCCAACCCCTGTACTGTAATGGGATGAGCTGAGAGGAGATCAAGCGTGTTGCTCCTGTCCCCTCAGCTGGCTGCTGTGTCTTCAACAGGGTCAAGTGAATCCCTGGCAGAGGCAACATTTGCTCAGTCATTAGTAGAGCCCAGCCAATGAACTGCTACTACTGTCAATGCTGTACAAGTGGGTTCAATGGGACCCACTATGCAGATGTAGGGTCCTAATTTGAGCCAGTTTGCTGCAGCAGGAAAATAATCCTGCAGCAACTGGAAATGTGAATTATTATGTGGATTATAATTAATGTACATTGTTGTAGAGGTCGATACATTTTTCATAATGGAAAATCTAGTCTAACATTTCAAAGTGGAAATTGGAACTTCAGAAGCCTTTTTAAACATCAAACACACTACACATTTAAAATGTGCTGCTTTGCAGGAAAGGTCTCCTGCAACAGGGTGATCAAATTAAGGTACGACATCTGTAACTGTGTTCCAAATGGCAGCATATCCCCTACATATAGTGCACTACTTTTGATGCATGGAATGCACTGTAGGCCCTCGTCAAAAGCAGTGCACTACATGTAGGGGATATGGTGCCATTTCAGACTCACAGATATAAGAACTGACTCAAGGTTACGGCTTTAGTTATCCCAGCTGTCAGACACCTTTAAGACACGATAAGAACTGACTCAAGGTTATGGCTTTAGTTATGCCACCTGTCAGACACCTTTAAGACACGATAAGAACTGACTCAAGGTTATGGCTTTAGTTATGCCACCTGTCAAACCTTGACAGACACGATAATAACTGACTCACGCATAGGGCTTTAGTTATCCCAGCTGTCAGACACCTTTAAGACAGAACAACCAGGCGTCACAAACAAGACATGATGGACAGAGCGGTGATATTGCTGTGGTATTGCAGGGGACATTTAAAGAAAAGGCACTGTGTGTACGAATGTGTGTGTGTGTGTGTATGTGTGTGTGTGTGGGTGTGACTGTGCATGCATGTGCGTGGTGAAATCAAATCAACGTTTATTGGTCACGTACACAGTTTAGGATATGTTATAGCGGGTGCAGCTAAATGCTTGTGTTACTAGCTCCTAACAGAGTAGCTAAATGCTTGTGTTACTATCCCCTAGCAGAGCAGCTAAATGCTTGTGTTACTAGCTCCTAACAGTGCAGCTAAATGCTTGTGTTACTAGCTCCTAACAGTGCAGCTAAATGCTTGTGTTACTAGCTCCTAACAGTGCAGCTAAATGCTTGTGTTACTAGTGTAACAGGGTTATATTGGTGATTCCCCTTGCCACTTTATTGTTAAACCAATGGGTTTTTGGTTTGAGTTTGTTTTGCCTTCACCTACTCAACATGGCATCTTATTGGCTGGTTTGCGTAGCTTGCTTACGAGGGGGGATGTTCCAGTTAGAATCGTCCCAGTGAACAAGCACCAAACCAGCGGTAAGTTGTTGGTTGCAAAGCACTGTACATCAAAAGTGATTTTTATACTCTCAAGTGATGATTTAAATGTACAATTTATATCAAATTGTTTGTAAATGTTATTCGAACATCACACATAAGATGCAGCGGTTTTTGGAGAATATTTGTTGTGCATTTTGTTGTAGAGAATTCCCGCCAGTATTAGCTAGCAACTTACTGTGTCTGGTGGGGGGGTTCATATATTTTGTACAGTGCGTGAGTGCAGAGTTGGATGGTGAGACGTGCATTGCATGACGTGCAATTTTGTGTCGTTCTTATCAGGTACATTGTTAAATATATTATATTGTATATTGTAATTGTATTATTTTGGTAACTACCCCAGTGAACAAGCACCAAACCAGCGAATAAAGCTACATGACTGGTGCTACATGTTGGAGTTCCGTGTCGATGACTGATTGTACACAACGCAAGACGAGTACTGTTACACTAGCTCCTAACAGAGCAACTAAATGTTTTTTATTTTATTACAATCTCCTAACAGTGCAGCTTAATGCTTGTGTTACTATCCCCTAACAGAGCAGCTAAATGCTTGTGTTCCTAGCTCCTAACGGTGCAGCTAAATGCTTGTGTTACTATCTCCTAACAGAGCAGCTTAATGCTTGTGTTACTAGCTCCTAACAGTGCAGCTAAATGCGTGTGTTCCTAGCTCCTAACAGAACAGCTAAATGCTTGTGTTACTATCTCCTAACAGAGCAGCTAAATGCTTGTGTTACTAGCTCCTAACAGAGCAGCTAAATGCTTATTACTAGCTCCTAACAGAACAGCTAAATTCTTGTTACAAGCTCCTAACATAACAGCTAAATGCTTGTGTTACTAGCTCCTAACAGAGCAGCTAAATGCTTGTGTTACTAGCTCCTAACAACACAGCTAAATGCTTGTGTTACTAGCTCCTAACAGAGCAGCTAAATGCTTGTTACTAGCTCCTAACAGAGCAGCTAAATTCTTGTTACTAGCTCCTAACAGAACAGCTAAATGCTTGTGTTACTAGCTCCTAAAAGTGCAGCTAAATGCTTGTGTTACTAGCTCCTAGTGGGTACATTTCAAGAAAGAAGGAAAGGCAACACTGTGTGTGATGAATGAGTTCCCCAATGTCAATCAAAAGATCCGGCATTGAAAACCACAGCCCAGCAGTTCCCCAAAGTCAATCAAAAGATCCGGCATTGAAAACCACAAGCCAGCAGTAATAGGAGAGTTAGCAGCCACTCACATGTATTGCCTGAACACACGCAGTAAAACGGCCTCTCAGCTGTGTAACTGTATCTCAAATGACAACCTATATCGTTCACTACTTTTGACCAGAGCCCTATGGGTAAATGCACTATTTAGGGAATAGGGTGATAATTAGGACTAACCCTAATCCTTCGGGGATAAATGTGGGTTTATGTAATCTACATGAAAATCTGCCAGAAAGGGTACATAATTGTAAAAGTACAATCTCGCACAGCCTCGCATGAGTACAGATGCTCTCTTGCTCTCTCTCTTGCTCTCTCTCTCTCTCTCTCTCCCCCTCCCTCTCTCTGTATCTTCCCCCCATCTCTCTCTCTCTCTCTCTACCTCTCTCTCTCTCTGTATCTTCCCCCCCATCTCTCTCTCTCTCTCTACCTCTCTCTCTCTCTGTATCTCCCCCACCTCTCTCTCTCTCTCTCTCTCTCTCACAAACACACACACACACACACAACAATAAATCAGTTGTTTTTCTGTGTTTTTATAATTCTAAACCGCTGTGCAGAATGAATGGTGGAGGTTTTGGAGGCAATTTCCTGTGTAGAAACTGCTGAGTGTATTATCATTTTCTCCCCAGGACACACAGCATCAGCCAAGGACACACAGCATCAGCCCAGGACACACAACATCAGCCCACGACAAACAGCATCAGCCCAGGACAAACAGCATCAGCCCAGGACACACAGCATCAGCCCAGGACACACAGCATCATGCCGGTCAGCATCATTGAGACACACAGCACCTCCTAGCTCCATGTAACTGACCAGTTTAGTAGCTCATGTCTACTGCAATCTATTTCCCCTGTGATCTATGACTGTTGTAACACAGAGACCATGCTGCTGCCCGCTGTAGTGACAACACAGGACACAACTAGTTGTACAGTACCATGCTTTAATTGGTTAATTGGGTGGGTGCACACCTGTGGCACCTCATCTACTGCTTGAGTATCAAAACATTATAGAATTGTCACTCTAAAATAACCTTTATTTAACTAGGCAAGTCAGTAAAGAACACATTTTTTTTTTTACCCTGACAGCCTACCTGGTACTGTAAAAATCTAATGAGTGTAGGCACATTAAATGATTACCAGCTGCACCTTGTATATTCCACACTTGAGCATGATAATAAACTATGACTGGAGAGAGAATAGAGAGAGAGAGAGAGAGAGAGAGAGATTAGATGAGAATAGACAGAGAGATAGAGAGAGAGAGAAGAATGGAGAGAGAGAGGAGAATGGAGAGAGAGAGAGAGAGAGCTATAGAGAGAGGAGAGGAGAAGAGAGATAGAGAGATAGAGGAGAGGAGAATACAGAAAGAGAGAGGGGGGAGGACAATAGAGAGAGCTAGAGAGAGGAGAGGAGAAGAGGGATAGAGAGATAGAGGAGAAGAGAGAGAGAGAGAGAGAGAGAGAGAGAGAGAGAGAGAGAGGAGAATAGAGAGAGAGAGAGAGAGAGAGAGAGAGGAGAATAGAGAGAGAGAGAGAGAGAGAGAGAGAGAGAGAGAGAGAGAGAGAGATACCAATAGTCCCTTGTAGACTTCTGCTATAGTGACACCTTAATGTTGTGAACAGAGTGCCCCATGCCGGCGGTGGGGTTATGATATGGGCAAGCATAAGCTATGGACAACGAACACAATTGCATTTTATCTATGGCCATTTCAATGCACAGAGATACCATGATGAGATCCTGAGGGCCATTATCGTGCCATTCATCCGTCGTCATCACCTCATGTTTCAACATGATAATGCACAGGAAGCTGAAAATGTCCCAGTTCTTCCATGGCCTGCATACTCACCAGACATGTCACCCATTGAGCATGTTTGGGATGCTCCGGATCGACGTGTAAGACAGTGTTCCAGTTCCCGTCAACATCCAGCAATTGTTTTGACTACTCACCTAGGGAAATGTTTCTATAATGTTTCTATCCAAATACGTGGATCTGGTTCACTTATAATTGGTAAATTGGTCTTATTATTAAGGAAATTGTCTGTATCTTTCTTTGAACTTTTGTTTTCAGATTGATACACTTTGTGATAAAAATGTTTTAAACATTGAGTTAATTTAAGAATAATCCGTTGTTTTACTACCATCTGGGGGGTTAATGCTGTTGTCTTGTACGTTCCTCCCCATCTTTCTTAATTGGCCAAGCAAGCACTTTCATCTCACTCAGCGTATTGTTGTTTGGATTTGAGGGCGTCAATCAGGGCTTCGTTACGTTGTGTTCAAGCTCCAACGTGTTCCACTGTTGAACGGCGTCAACATTTCTATGCTGTGGTTTCTTTCTAAGTCGTGGAATATTCTGTTCTAGTATTTCTAATTCTTTATTGGTCTTCTATTTCGTATGTGAAGAGTAAGACACGATACAAGCTGTCATGTAATGGAGGAGGACGCCGACCCACATCCCAAGCTCGCCCAAAACCTAAAAAAAAAAAAACACATAACGGAGTCAATATGAGACACAAATTATGTAAAGGCTCATCTCAATATCACGTTCTGTGGATAATACTTAAGATATGAACATGTGTGACATGGAATGACAAGGGAATTATGCATCCAGACAAAATAATACAGATATCTTCCTATTTGAAGAAGAATAACGCCTACATTCTTCTTCAAATAGGAAAATATCTTTAGTATTTGGGCAAGATGCATAATGCCATTGTCATCCCATATAATATGATTTGAAAGCTTTCCGGACAACTGTTGGGCGTACTCCGTTTGTAACGTTTGTGTTGAAATGCCATGTCTTCGTTATTGGCATAGTAGGTTTAAGCTTAAACGTGAAGGACAACGGTCTGTGGTCCGTAATTATTCCAGAATAATATTAGTAAATAGAAATGATTTACATTCAAAACGACAGTCGAAAAGTTTTACAATGAAACACGTCACTTGTTGAATATGAGTTGTGGACGTGAGAGTAAAAGGAATATTGTCTTTCAGTTGGATGTCTCTATCTGTTATAATGATATCATATTCCCATAAGATTGAGATAGTTTTACTATAAGACCGTTAATTAATTTTGTGTCGTCTTTTTTATTTATTTTTGTTATTTTTTTGTTGTTGTGCCATGTTTCTTTTTACCATTATAAAACATCAATTTGGGTTCTGTACTAATTTCTGTAGACTTAAATGGGACTTTTTGTTTTAATCAATGAGAATTGAAATTCTTCTGGATCTTAAGGAGAAGATGGAGGAGGACGTCAACCCATCCCAAGCTCACCCAAAACATTCACTTTCTATTGTTTTTGGTTAAAAAACAAACACATGTAGGCGTTATTCTTCTTCAAATAGGAAAATATCTGTATTATTTTGTCTGGATGCATAATGCCATTGTCATTCCATGTCACACATGTGTAACAGTATAACTTTAGACCGTTCCCTCGCCCATACCCGAGCGCGAACCAGGGACCCTCTGCACACATCAACAACAGTCACCCACAAAGCATCGTTACCCATCGCTCCACAAAAGCCGCGGCCCTTGCAGAGCAAGGGGAACCACTACTTCAAGGTCTCAGAACAAGTGACGTCACCGATTGAAACGCTATTTAGCGCGCACCGCTAACTAAGCTAGCCGTTTCACATCCGTTACACATGTTAATATCTGTATTATCCACAGAACGTGATATTGAGATGAGCCTTTACATATTTGTGTCTCATATTGACTCTGTACGTTAAATGTAAGGTGTTGATTCACAACATAAACAGCTACTTGACTCCATACATTATGTGTTGATTCACAACATAAACAGCTACTTGACTCCAAACATTATGTGTTGATTCACAACATAAACAGCTACTTGACTCCAAACATTATGTGTTGATTCACAACATAAACAGCTACTTAACTCCAAACATTATGTAAGGTGTTGATTCACAACATAAACAGCTACTTGACTCCAAACATTATGTGTTGATTCACAACATAAACAGCTACTTGACTCCAAACATTATGTGTTGATTCACAACATAAACAGCTACTTGACTCCAAACATTATGAAATGTGTTGATTCACAACATAAACAGCTACTTGACTCCAAACATTATGTGTTGATTCACAACATAAACAGCTACTTGACTCCAAACATTATGTGTTGATTCACAACATAAACAGCTACTTGACTCCAAACATTATGAAATGTGTTGATTCACAACATAAACAGCTACTTGACTCCAAACATTATGTAAGGTGTTGATTCACAACATAAACAGCTACTTGACTCCAAACATTATGTAAGGTGTTGATTCACAACATAAACAGCTACTTGACTCCAAACATTATGTAAGGTGTTGATTCACAACATAAACAGCTACTTGACTCCAAACATTATGTGTTGATTCACAACATAAACAGCTACTTGACTCCAAACATTATGTAAGGTGTTGATTCACAACATAAACAGCTACTTGACTCCAAACATTATGTGTTGATTCACAACATAAACAGCTACTTGACTCCAAACATTATGTGTTGATTCACAACATAAACAGCTACTTGACTCCAAACATTATGAAATGTGTTGATTCACAACATAAACAGCTACTTGACTCCAAACATTATGTGTTGATTCACAACATAAACAGCTACTTGACTCCAAACATTATGTGTTGATTCACAACATAAACAGCTACTTGACTCCAAACATTATGAAATGTGTTGATTCACAACATAAACAGCTACTTGACTCCAAACATTATGTAAGGTGTTGATTCACAACATAAACAGCTACTTGACTCCAAACATTATGTGTTGATTCACAACATAAACAGCTACTTGACTCCAAACATTATGTAAGGTGTTGATTCACAACATAAACAGCTACTTGACTCCAAACATTATGTAAGGTGTTGATTCACAACATAAACAGCTACTTGACTCCAAACATTATGTAATGTGTTGATTCACAACATAAACAGCTACTTGACTCCAAACATTATGTGTTGATTCACAACATAAACAGCTACTTGACTCCAAACATTATGTAAGGTGTTGATTCACAACATAAACAGCTACTTGACTCCAAACATTATGTGTTGATTCACAACATAAACAGCTACTTGACTCCAAACATTATGTGTTGATTCACAACATAAACAGCTACTTGACTCCAAACATTATGAAATGTGTTGATTCACAACATAAACAGCTACTTGACTCCAAACATTATGTGTTGATTCACAACATAAACAGCTACTTGACTCCAAACATTATGTGTTGATTCACAACATAAACAGCTACTTGACTCCAAACATTATGAAATGTGTTGATTCACAACATAAACAGCTAGTTGACTCCAAACATTATGTAAGGTGTTGATTCACAACATAAACAGCTACTTGACTCCAAACATTATGTGTTGATTCACAACATAAACAGCTACTTGACTCCAAACATTATGTAAGGTGTTGATTCACAACATAAACAGCTACTTGACTCCAAACATTATGTGTTGATTCACAACATAAACAGCTACTTGACTCCAAACATTATGTAAGGTGTTGATACATAAACATCTACAATGAAAATAGTGTTGATCAATCCTCAAGCTTCTTAGTGGGCAAGACAAAAAAAAAAACGATTTAAAAAAATCATGATTCCTGTTCCCCTTCCATACTCTTCCCGTATGAATCTGTCCTGTACTGTTGCACAGGTGAGAGAGCAACCTTATTGGTGCCTCAGTAGTGGCCATTCCCCTTTAATGCAGGTTATTGGTCAGTGACTGTGTCTGTATGCCAGGGGTCTCCAACCTCTTCTAGCATGAAAGCTACTTAAAAAAGCTTTCAAATAGACACATTCTTCCCCTCTCCTCTCCCCGGTCCTTAAGGCGCCATCATGCTTCAGTTCCACCGGCTCCTAACCGAACGAGTGTGCTCGCCTTAAAAGACATTCGCTTGAAAAACAAGAACGAAGTGGTTTGTCCATTTTGATACGCTGTAGCCAGTCCTCAAAACAGACCAAATTAATCTCAAGAAATCTGTTTTCTCAGTTTTATTTTCCTGGTTTTAGATTTTTTTTTAAATGGTTCACTCTCAAAAAAAGTTTTTATTTATTTATTTATTTCACCTTTATTTAACCAGGTAGGTCAGTTGAGAACAAGTTCTCATTTACAACTGCAACCTGGCCAAGATAAAGCAAAGCAGTGCGACACAAACAACAACACAGAGTTACACATGGAGTACACAAGCTTACAGTCAATAACACAATAGGGAAAAAAAGAAAGTCTATATGCATTGTGTGCAAATGGCGCGATGTGGTAAGTCAATACAAATTACAATTTGTCATAGAGAAACAACGAAATTGGATGCTGTGAGTCCATGTCAATGGTTAAATCACATCAGAAGACAATTTATTTTATTTTATTTAGGTCTGGAAGAAAACAAACATGTATTTTTGAGTGTAATTCCCCTTTAATTGCTCATTTGGCCCTTTAATTGCGCGTCTAGCGAGTGAGGAATGTGCCATCTAACGTGCGGGTTGAGCGATGGTTCTGTATAGCCGCGAGAAGTAGGCCATGCAGAACCATCGCCTACCCCCCGCCCAAACTACTGTACTGCTGCTGCTCCTTTCATGGCAAAATTAGCAAATAACATATACAAATAATATATTTACTCATGATATACTTCTGCCAGGTAAGCCTACCTTGCAGTTAATATTTAATTGAGAAGGTTTTGGGGAAAAGTATTTCTGTCAACCCACAAGACTGTTATCACATCTACTGGAGTGATAGACAAAACGCGCACACCGCACAGACAGACTGGGACAATATTACTGGAAATTAGTTGGCAGATATTGTGTTAGGTTTGGATTTTTTATTCCATAGTGGCTATCCAGGGGTGGGTTAATGTCAAAGTTGCGTTGATTAGACAGCAGCTGGGAACTTGCAGCGTCGGATAATTGTGAGATTTGTTTATGACAGTTTGTGATGGAACACAGGAAACATTGCGTAAACTTTCGGGAATTGTTTGGCAAGCTACTCATGGATGGGCTGGGATCGACCGGCTGGAAGCCCCTGCTCTATACAATACAAAGAAAAAATATATATACAGTGCATTCGGAAAGTATTCAGACCCCTTGACTTTTTCCACATTTTGTTACGTTACAGCCTTATTCTAATATATATATATTTGTTTTATTCCCTCATCCATCTACACACGATATCCCATAATGACGAAGTGAAAACAGGTTTTTATAAATGTTTGCAAAAAAAACAAATACCTTATTTAGATAAATATTCAACATTTTGTTGTAATACAAAGTGACATTAAAATGGATTTAATTCAATGTTTTTGTCAACTATCTACACAAAGTGGAAGAAACATTTGTAAAAAAATGTTTTTTTAAAAATAAAACTACAATATCTTGATTAGATAAGTATTCAACCCTCTGAGTCAATACATGTTAAAATCACCTTTGGTTAAACACTTTTACTGCACACAGAGTCCATGCAACCTATTATGTGACTTGCTAAGCACATTTTTACTCCTACATTTATTTAGTCTTGTCATAACAAAGGGATTGAATACTCAATACAGTTCAGCTCTTCATTTTTTATGAATTAGTAACAATTTCAAAAAACATAATTCCACTTTGACATTATGGGCTATTGTGTGTAGATAATTGACAACAACAAAAAACATCTACATTTTGTCAATTTTAAATTCAGGCTGTAACGTAACAAAATGTGGAAAAAGTCAAGGGGTGTGAATACTTTCTGAAGGCACTGTTGTCTTGGCCAGTACTTAATTTGTAAATCGGGAGGTCCCGGAACACATAGTGAGCGCAAGAAGGGGGGTTATCCGGGGGGCTCTGAGATACCGGAACACATTGAGAGAGAGAAAAAAGTGTTGAACACAACACAGCAGCACAGAAGACAGAGTAAACAGCCAAGTAGCCTACTGTCTATGGTGGCAAAACGGACAGCACTCTCCATGGTGCTGATTAATTCAAAGCATTTTAGACGTCACTGCAATGTGCCAACATACTTGAGTATAGCTGCGGGGCAAGTCCTACTTTCTTATAGCCTCATTTTCTAGACATCAATGTAGAGCAACATCTATAGACGACACTGCAGAACACTCGCAATATGCATACATACACACACACATACATACACACACACACACATACATACATACATACATACATACATACATACATACATACATACATACATACATACATACATACATACATACATACATACATACATACATACATACATACATACATACATACACACACACACACATACATACATACATACATACATACATACATACATACATACATACATACATACATACATACATACATACATACATACATACATACATACATACACACACACACACACACACACACACATACATACATACACACACACACACACATACACACACACACACACACACACACATACATACATACATACATACATACATACATACATACATACACACACACACACACACACACACACACACATACATACATACATACATATACACACACACACACACACATACACACACACACACACACACACACATACATACATACATACATACATACATACATACATACACACACACACACACACACACACACACACACACACACACATACATACACACACACACACACACACACATACACACACACACACACACACACATACATACATACTCAGCTGTTTGGCTTACTAGGCCCGAATTGTACATACTTTTCAAGACATGGAGCAGCAGAATAAATATCACACTATCGAAATCTAACTTCAAATCAAATGAATAAATGTAGGCTACAGCAGAACACACACATATAAGAATATATAGGCCTCCTGCCTATGTGATAATATGACGCATATATTCAGATTACAAACTTGTTCTGTACTGTGAAGGTGAAACAAATGTTTAAAAATCCTACCTTAGTTTTCAAAAACCTCCCACAATGACTCTCCCCATGTCAATTCCATTTAACTCCTGAGAGTCCATTTCTTGCTCAAAGCCATGGGCATGTGGCTGTGACGTTTAGCCTTTCTATAAGGCTGTTCTGAAAACTCTATCTGTAGTTTATTTATTTTTTATTTTGACTGTCATCCATAACCTGGGTGTCCTCTCTCTCTCTCGCTGCCACCAAATGCATCTTGGTTCTTTTTCTTTCTGAGGGCTCTTTGTTTTTTGTAGTTGTTTTTTTTTTAACGTCTGATGCATATGATGTTAATTTACTGTACATTCCACCCACTCTTTTGCTAGTTTAATAGCTCAAATCGTTTCTAGACCCAGGCGCCCACCCATTTTGCATGTTGTATAGCCCAATTTTGAATTCTGCATGACAAGCCGAGAGCACTTTGTCAGTGGATGCACTGCCCCCCCCCCCCCCCCCCTGTTCTCAACTAGCCTACCTGGTCCATAGTACCTACATTAAACAAATCATCAAATTCAGCACGAAGACGTGACGTGCTTACTTAGGGACCGCTTTACGAGCTGACCACCACTACCAAGACCTGTGTCGAGATCAGTTTACTTACCACACCGGCCCTCCCCATAACCGCTATGTAGAAATGCAGAGAGCAATTCTGGAATCAGTATTGCAGGATATGATGATTACGTAGAAGGATCGCCGCACTTTAACACTTTAACACGGCCTTTCTAGGGGGAGAAATAACAAGGAGGCATTTAACAATGATCGCTTTTATTAGAATGTCTACATAGTTGTAAGGGATTTCCTCCTCTTCTTCCGAAGAGGAGAGGCGAGAAGGATCGGAGGACCAATATGCGGCGTGGTTAAGTGTCCATGGTGCTTTTAATAAGAAATAGTACACATGAACAACTGAATACAAAAAAAAACAATAAACGCGGAATGAACGAAACCCAAAACAGTACCATGTGGTGAAAAACGCAGACACGGAAACAAACACCCACAAACACACAGTGAAACCCAGGCTACCTACGTATGATTCTCAATCAGAGACAACTAATGACACCTGCCTCTGATTGAGAACCATACTAGGCCGAAACTTAGAAATCCCCAAATCATAGAAAAACAAACATAGACTGCCCACCCCAACTCACGCCTTGACCATACTAAATAAATACAACACAACGGAAACAAAGGTCAGAACGTGACAATAATTAATGTCTACAATGCGAACAGTGAAATAAATAAAGACATCTTGCCCCGAGACGTACCGGATCTGGACAAAATGGGTGCCGGAACAAACAAAGTCAAATCTGAGAGGTGGAAAAGGATCCGGCTTAAATTAACCACTTGTCTTGGCCATACTTAAATATGTTCTGGTGAACCGCAAATGTCCTATTAAGCAAAGTGTGTTGTGAAGGGAATTTATTGATATATATGTATAATATTAACACTTATGGTAAATCCAATGGAATTTCCCAACTAGGATTAAATGAAACACTTAATATATATAAATGTTTCTTTAAATGTATTTGAATGTATTATTTATAAAACAGATGTAGGCATATAACCACTGGAGTAGCCTACAGCTCTGTTGTACTGCACACAGCCACACGTGTGGTGGATTCGTCTTGACCCGCTGGGGGACAGAGTTGGTGCATCATTAATAGCAGGATGGTATATTGACTTTTAACATCAATGCAACATCCATGTGCTCTAGGCACCGTTTATTCACTAGATCTTTATTGGCTACATTTTCAGTTTGCCTAGCTACGTTTCCTTGTACATTCCACATTGGGATTCAGTGGATGACTACATTTTGCTGTACTTGTCCAACAAAGATCGGAAAATAACTTGTCCCAAACCATCTCAATTTGGTTAAAGTCGAGGGATTGTGGAGGCCAGGTCATCTAATACAGCACTCCATCACTCTCCTTGGTAAAATAGTCCTTACACAGCCTGGAGGGCCCTACGCGACTGGTTATGCCTGGAACCGGCCCTGGAGGAGAGAGAGATAGCGAGACAGACAGAGAAAGACAGCTGCCAACAGTACCCTCTCTAGACGTTTGCCATACTGACACTGTGACCCCTCCTGCTGGGTCCTGACAATCAACCCCCCCAACACACACACACACACGCACGCACGCACGCACGCACGCACACACACACACACACACACACACACACACACACACACACACACACACACACACACACACACACACAGAGAGAGAGACAGGCACACACACACACACACACACACACACACACACACACACACACACACACACAGAGAGACAGGCACACACACACACACACACACACACCCACACCCACACACACACACACACTGATCCGCCCGCTGTGTCCTGGCTGTCAACCCACTACTCACAGAGCTGACCATGTGATATCAACAGCTGGTCTCTCAGCAACCCAATTGGCATCATGTAGTTTATAGCTTCCTGGTTATCACATGGATGCCTCACTGATGTGTTGCATGAGTTGCTTCGGCTTTGTTGTTTATCAACAGAACATTTGGTAGATAATATGTTGGGATGTATCCCAAATGAAACCCTATACCCTACATAGTGTACTTTCCTAGTCCAAAGTAGTGCACTAAATCCTATAGGGCCCTGGTAAAAAGTAGTGCACTACACCCTATAGGGACCTGGTCCAAAGTAATGTACTACACCCTATAGGGACCTGGTCCAAAGTAATGTACTACACCCTATAGGGACCTAGTCCAAAGTAGTGCACTACATCGGGAATAGGGTGCCATTTGGGGAATACGGGTTATTTGCCCACTAAATAATTTCAGTGACAGTGGTGCAGGCTAAGTCGTTGTTTATCGTTCCCGTTCCCCCATCGTTTTTTTTGGCCTCGTTGGTAATTCCCTTCATGATCTTTCCAGGGAATTATGATCTGTTGTACCCCACTAGCTATTTGACAGGAGTCAGTTGGATTAATCCTCATTATTCTCTGGGACTGTGTGGTTCCCATGGCTGTGGGGTTGAGTAGGGAGGCTTGTGGTGTGTGTTGTGTGTGTGTCTGTCTGTGTGTGTGTGTGAGTGAGTGACAGTTGGAGGAGGGCCATAGAAGAGTTATGTCAAATCCCTGCCATGGGCCTCCTGACTCAGCTGTCTCTAAACCCTGCCATGGACCTC
The DNA here is from genome assembly GCF_057628025.1 of Oncorhynchus mykiss. Taxonomy (NCBI): domain Eukaryota; kingdom Metazoa; phylum Chordata; class Actinopteri; order Salmoniformes; family Salmonidae; genus Oncorhynchus; species Oncorhynchus mykiss. The sequence continues at coordinate 76,332,530 of NC_143030.1, read as the reverse complement.
CTGGTGCAGCTACCATGGGCCTCCTGGTGCAGCTACCATGGACCTCCTGGTGCAGCTACCATGGACCTCCTGGTGCAGCTACCATGGACCTCCTGGTGCAGCTACCATGGACCTCCTGGTGCAGCTACCATGGACCTCCTGGTGCAGCTACCATGAACCTCCTGGTGCAGCTACCATGGACCTCCTGGTGCAGTTCTCCAGGGAGACTCTGAGTGTCATGCAACACCACTCACAAATAAGATTAGTGTGTACCCACAATGCTATGCTTCTGAAATGCTCAGCTGTAGCTCACACAGCTCTTGGATTTCACCCATAAACAGAGAGAGAGAGAGAAAGTGAGGAAGAGAGAGGGGGGGGAGTCCGAGCGAGAGAAAGTGAGGAAGAGAGAGAGGGGGGAGTCCGAGTGAGAGAAAGTGAGGAAGAGAGAGAGCGAGAGAGCGAGAGAAAGTGAGGAAGAGCGAGAGCGAGAGAGCGAGAGCAATAAAAACAAATTCTCAGCTTTTTCTAAATGTCAATTTTAAATGGCTTGTCCATCTACATTTCCATTTCATGTTTGACTTACACATTGCCGATTCATGTTTGACTTACCCAGCATGTTAGGGTCCTCTGTCGGGCCCTCTGTAGCTCAGTTGGCAGGTCGTGGTGCTTGCAGTGCCACTGTAGTGGGTTCAATTCCCACAACCACCCATATGTAAAAGGTATGCACACTTGACGTGGCTTTGGATAAAAGCGTCTGTTAAATGGCTTATGTTATTATATACAATAGAATACATACAAACAGCTTTTACACACGTCTTTAGCTTAACCGTGAAGGAATCTGAAATGGCACAGACTATTCTCTACGTTGAGGTCCGATATCAAGCCACTATAGGAAATAATGTGCCAATTACGACAGAGTCCATGGGGACTTACCTTCTCACAGTGAACAGGCACGACTTAGACTGAACCCCAGTTCCCTATATAGTCCACTACTTTTGACCAGAGACCAAATTGGGATGCATCCTCATCGGTCATTTGTACCTCCCAGGGATTGCCATGGCCCCGACATGTCATAATGCCTGTTCCCTTTGAGACGTGTTTCTCCCCAGTACATGTTACACAGAGAATTACTGTTAGAGATGTGAGTTTGTGAGGTCATGTTGCTTAGAGACCAACATTATAAAACAGTGAGAATTAAACGGAAAGGAAGAGGATGAGTTGACTCTGTATGTATCACAGTTCATGTTGTATTAGTATGTTATTATATTGTACATTATCAGCGCAACAACGAAAAATCAGCGAAAAACAACAGACATTGAATTCTAACTCAGTTGCCAGAGAGGAAGGAAACCACTCAGGGATTTCACCATGAGGCCAATGGTGATTATAAAACAGTTACAGAGTTTAATGGCTGTGATAGGAGAAAACTGAGGATGGATCAACAACATTGTGGTTACCCCACAAAAGTAACATAAATGACAGAGTGAAAAGAAGTAAGCCTGTGGAGATTAAAAATATCCCAAAACATACACCCTGTAATACTGCAAAAAAAATGTGGCAAAGAAATAACTTTTTGTCCTGAATACAAAGCGTTATGTAAATCCAACAACACATCAATGAGTACCACTGTTAATATTTGGTGGTGGCTGCGTCATGGTGTTGGCTGCATCATGTTATGGGTATGCCTTGTCATCGCCAAGGACAAGGGAGTTTTTTAGGATAAAAATAGAGAGAGTAGAGCCAAGCATGGAAAAAATAGGAACCTTGGTTCAGTCTGCTTACCATAAGACACTGGGGGAAAATGTACCTTTCAGCAGGACAATAACCTAAAACACAAGGCCTAATATACAATGGAGTTGCTTTCGAATATGACATTGAATGTTCCTAAGTGGCCTAGTTACAGTTTTGACTTAAATCAGCTTGAAAAATCTATGGCAAGACTTGAAAATGGCTGTCTAGCAATGATCAACAACCAACTTGACAGAGCTTGAATAAAAAAAAAATATATATATATATATATATATGTACAATCCCATTGTGCAAAGTTCATAGAATTTACCCAGAAAGACTCACAGTTTTAATGGCTGCCAAATTATTGACCGAGGGGGATGAATACTTATCTAATTAAGATATAGTGTTTTATTTTCCATTAATTAATACAAAATGTTGCTGAATTTTCCTTCCGCTTTGACATTGGTGTATTTTGTGTAGATAGTTGTAAAAAAACAAACAATTAAATCCATTTGATTCCCGCTTTGAAACACAAACAGTTTGGGGGGGAACAAGTCCAGGGGAGTGTATACTCTCTGCAGGAACTGTATATGTAAATCATACCGGGTTTATATAAACAAGTCTCTTATTATATAATTAGATCAATTGGTACACATAAGCAAGACACTTACACAATTAGAACATTCTCAACATTCTCAACATTCTCAACATTCTCTCTGTACTGAATGTCTACTTAATGGTAACCATGGTTTCACAACCAGCCAGGTCTTTCTCTTTGAAATCAGCCTCCCACTTCTCTGCTCTACATCCCCCTAGATGGACAGAGCGAGAGAGGAAATAACTGATGACAAAACCCACAAAAACAAAGAATTTCAATCCAGGGAGATAAAAAAGCATGTGAAAATAGCAATTCCAGAAGGACTGATAGAGCTCTGATTGGACATTGCCCTCATCTTGTATCTTGTGTCCCTGGGTTTCCTAGCTTCCTAGTAAATAATACTGTTAACTAAGCCTTCAGTCAGCGGGCTGTGCTACTTTTTGACCCTATTCCTTATGTAAAAAAAAATGATTTAGAAAAAACAGAGGTTTTGACAAGTATGTGTGCATGTCTATGTCCGTAATCTAGGACAAATATGAAGTATCAGCACCACCCGTTAGAAAAAGGATTTGGTGCTGCTTTGAGTCATTTGTGGTTCTTTGATGTTGTACAGGACTGGTGATTCTTGGGACTGAGCGTTGTAGTTACATTATATTGTTGTTGTAGGGGACAATAACATAATAATTACAGAGAATTAAAATCGTTTTTTTTGTGGTTAGAATCAGATAAGATTTGCATTCCTGCATCATTATTTTGTGGTAATTTAATGTGATCTTGAAATTAAGATAATTGATTACTCATTTTATATGTACAGTAGATAAAGTATTCTCCACATTTTATACGTAGAGTAGATAAAGTATTCTCCACATTTTATACATACAGTAGATAAAGTATTCTCCACATTTTATACGTACAGTAGATAAAGTATTCTCCACATTTTATACGTAGAGTAGATAAAGTATTCTCTACGTAGCTCATTCCATATAGTGTCACTACTGCTGAACGTTGTAACGATGACGACATGAGTCGAGAAGCAGGTGCAGGTAAAACGTTTAATGAAAACAACAAACAAGAAACAAGTCAGCGTAACAGAAACGAGGTAACATGAACACAGGTGCAATACCAACTGAGGAATGAACAAACGGAAAGGACCAAAAAAGGGGAGGTAATGAGGTCCAGGTGTGAATGATAACGATGAGTTCCATGTGGGTGTAATAATGAGTGCCAGGTGGGTGTAATAATGAGTGCCAGGTGGGTGTAATAATGAGTGCCAGGTGTGTGTAATAATGAGTGCCAGGTGGGTGTAATAATGAGTGCCAGGTGGGTGTAATAATGAGTGCCAGGTGTGTAATAATGAGTGCTAGGTGTGTGTAATGATGAGTGCCAGGTGTGCGTAATAATGAGAGCCATGTGTGTGTAATAATGAGTGCCAGGTGTGTGTAATAATGATAGTCAGGTGTGTGTAATAATGAGAGCCATGTGTGTGTAATAATGAGTGCCAGGTGTGTGTAATGATGAGTGCCAGGTGTGCGTAATAATGAGAGCCATGTGTGTGTAATAATGAGTGCCAGGTGTGTGTAATAATGATAGTCAGGTGTGTGTAATAATGAGTGCCAGGTGTGTGTGATAATGAGAGTCAGGTGTGTGTAATAATGAGTGCCAGGTGTGTGTAATAATAAGAGTCAGGTGTGTGTAGTAATGAGTGCCAGGTGTTTGTGATAATGAGAGTCAGGTGTGTGTAATAATGAGTGCCAGGTGTGTGTAATAATGAGAGTCAGGTGTGTGTAATAATGAGTGCCAGGTGTGTGTAATAATGAGTGCCAGGTGGGTGTAATAATGAGTGCCAGGTGGGTGTAATAATGAGTGCCAGGTGTGTGTAATAATGAGTGCTAGGTGTGTGTAATGATGAGTGCCAGGTGTGCGTAATAATGAGAGCCATGTGTGTGTAATAATGAGTGCCAGGTGTGTGTAATAATGATAGTCAGGTGTGTGTAATAATGAGTGCCAGGTGTGTGTGATAATGAGAGTCAGGTGTGTGTAATAATGAGTGCTAGGTGTGTGTGATAATGAGAGTCAGGTGTGTGTAATAATGAGTGCCAGGTGTGTGTAATAATGAGAGTCAGGTGTGTGTAATAATGAGTGCCAGGTGTGTGTAATAATGAGAGTCAGGTGTGTGTAATAATGAGTGCCAGGTGTGTGTAATAATGAGTGTCAGGTGTGTGTAATAATGAGTGCCAGGTGTGTGTAATAATGAGTGCCAGGTGTGCGTAATGATGATTCCCAGGACAGGTGGTTAGTATTCCGACAACGTCTCATGCTGGAGGTGGGGAGCAGGTGTAGACGTGACAGACATACCTTTTTCCTACTTATATATTGTCCATGCTGTCTATATCCCAGACTCTGACATTGCTCGTTCCGATATTTATTAATTTCCTGTTTCTTATTTTTTATTTCTTATTTGTGTATTATTATTGTATTATTCAGTGGAGGCTCCTCCTCGGAAGAAGGGGAGGACCATCCTCCTCAGTGAATTTCATAAAAATATAAATTGTAAAACATTGAAAAGGTTTACAGTTTTAGATAAAACTGTACTAAATACAGTGCATTCGGAAAGTATTCAGACCCCTTGACTATTTCCAGATTTTGTTAGGTTAAAGCCTTCATCAAAAACTGATTAAAAAAAACACTTTTCATCAATCTACACATCATACTCCACTATGACAAAACAAAAACAGTTTTTTTTTAAATGTGTGCACATTTATAAAAATATCACATTTACATAAGTATTCAGAAACTTTACTTTGTTGAAGCACCTTTGGTTGCGATTACAGCCTCGAGTCTTCTTGGGTATGACTCTACAAGGTTGGCACACCTGTATTTGGGGAGTTTCTCCCAGTCTTCTCTGTAGATCCTCTCAAGCTCTGTCAGGTTGGATGGGGATTGTCGTTGCACAGCTATTTTCAGGTCTCTCCAGAGATGTTCGATCGGGTTCAAGTCCGGGCTCTGACTGGGCCACTCAAGGACATTCAGAGACTTGTCCAGAAGCCACTCCTGTGTTGTCTTGGAAGTGTGCTTAGCGTCGTTGTCCTGCTGGAAGGTGAACTTTCGCCTTAGTCTGAGGTCCTGAGCGCTCTGGAGCAGGTTTCATCAAGGATCTCTCTGTACTTTGCTCCGTTCATCTTTCCCGTTATCCTGACTAGTCTCCCAGTCCCTGACACTGAAAAACTTCCCCACAGCATGATGCTGCCACCACCATGCTTCACCGTAGGGATGGTGCCAGATTTCCTCCAGACATGACCCTTGGCATTCAGGCCAAAGTGTTCAATCTTGGTTTCATCAGATCAGAGAATCTTGTTTATCATGGTCTGAAAGTCATTTAGGTGCCCTTTGGAAAACTCCAAACGGGCTGTCATGTCCTTTTACAGAGGAGTGGCATCCGTCTGGCCACTCTACCATAAAGGCCTGACTGGTGGAGGGCTGTAGAGATGGTTGTCCTTCTGGAAGGTTCTTCCATCTCCACAGAGGAACTCAGGAGCTCTGTCACAGTGACCATCGGGTTCTTGGTCACCTCCCTGACCAAGGCCCTTCTCCCCCGATTGCTCAGTTTGGCCAGGCGGCCAGCTCTAGGAAAAGTCCATTCTTCCATTTAAGAATGGAGGCCACTGTGTTCATTTGACCTTCAATGCTGAAGATATTTTGTGGTACCCTTCCCAGATCTTTGCTTCGACACAATCCTGTCTCTGAGCTCTACGGACAATTCCTTCAACCTTATGGCTTGGTTTTTGCTCTGACATGCACTGTCAGCTGTGGGACCTTATATAGACAGGTGTTTGCCTTTCCAAATCATGTCCAATCATTTTAATTTAATTAGAGCGTTGGACTAGTAACCGAAAGGTTGCAAGTTCAAATCCCCGAGCGGATGCCCCGAGCTGACAAGTTTTAAAAATCTGTCGTTTTACCCCTGAACAAGGCAGCAACAAGGCACTGTTTCTAGGCTGTCATTGAAAATGAGATTTTTTCTTTAACTGACTTGCCTAGTAAAATAAAAAAATAAACAGGTGGACTCCAATCAAGTTGTAGAAACATCTCAAAGATGATCAATGGAAACAGGATCTATCTGAGCTCTATTTTGAGTCTCATAGCAAAGGGTCTGAACACTTTTTTAAATGAGGTATTTCCCATTTGCAAAAAACTATAAAAAACTGTTTTTGCTTTGTCATTATTGAGTAGTGTGTGTAGATTGATGAGTAAAATAAACATTGAATCAATTTTAGAATAAGACTTGTAACGTAACAAAATGTGGAAAAAGTGAAATGGTCTGAATACATTCGGAATACACTGTATATGCACATGTAAACAAATGATTGATTAAAACACATTATTTTGCAAAAAGGTCTACAGTAGCCTCAACGGCACTCTGTAAATGTAGCACAGTAGTGTAGGGCAGCTAGCTTCTGCCCTCCTCTGGGTTCTGTAAGTGCTAAAATGCTTACCGACTGAACACTAACGATACTGCATGATTGTAGCAGGTTTACTAACTCGTTAGTTCTATTAGCTACGTTACTTCACCTTAGCTAATATGGTGACAACGACATAGGCTGTCTGTATGATATCTGTTATGATATGGTTTGGCTTGGAAAGGTTTTTTCACCTGGTCACATACAGTTGATGTGTTATGATTTGAAGTCCACAAGCGAAAGGAAAAGGTGAGAGGAGGAGAGCGCGTAGATGCGAGAAGGAATACAATGTGGCTGTTATGAAAGTGAACTGTGTTTACGCGTTTACGCGTGATTCATTACGCAGATTCTGTTGAAAAAGATTTCTCAAACGGAACAAAACGGGTATTAACATACCTGAATTTGTCCAATAGTAACTATTGTTTGCAACTGTTAAACTAATGATTACACCTTATATCAGCTAGACGCAGGCAAGAGTGTGCAAGGCGGTATTGAATGTGCCACTGTCTGTCCATGTGTAATTGTCTGTCAATTCAACCTGTGTGCATCTACATTGTAAACTTTCATTAAATAGGCTAGGTTGTAGCAACCTCATGATGGATATAGGGAAAATTAGAGTAACGTATTGCTGTTACATTTAACTGGGTGAATGGAATATGAATGACAGTCATCCAGTATGCTGTAATAGAAATAAGGCCATGCTAATGGAAAAAATAAAAATAATTAATTGTCCTCACTTAGCCTAATTGGCAACGGTACTGTTAGACATTTATTGCACTGCTGAAGCTAGAAAACACAAGAATTTCACTGCCCCTGCTTTAGCATCTGGTCATCTGTGTATGCAACAACAACAAAAATTGATTTGATTTGAATGGCAGCCTTTGATAATGTAGAACAGGAGAACAGAATCATAAACGTAGGACAAGCACCGGCTCCTAGACGACATTTTGAAATGGGTTACTTTTGCTTCATTGACATTGGACAGGTGCTGTGTATTTCACCGCTGTACTTACTGTTAATACCCCCACACTTATTTCTGACCTTCCTCTTCCTTGGTTTCCATGAAAACATGGTAAACGTGGACATGAAAAAATGATTGAATAAAATACCAGATATCTCTTTATTTCCCTGGCTGTAGCTTGTTTCAGGTCAAATTAAAGGGGAATTGGGTTTGCTGTACTGTGAATGATGTACAATCCCCCTCTTACCCTCTATCAGAATAATAATCAACAGACTAGTGTAGAAATCATTACCATCTGAAATATTTACATATAGCTGGATGCTTTCAGACTGCCAACATGAATGAGAGAGAGAGGGGGGGGGGGGGTATGGTTGGGTATGGGAGAGATAGAGAGAGAGAGAGGGTAGGAAAGATAGAGAAAGAGAGAGGGGGGGTTATGGTTGGGTATGGGAGAGATAGAGAGAGAGAGAGGGTAGGAAAGATAGAGAAAGAGAGAGGGGGGGTTATGGTTGGGTATGGGAGAGATAGAGAGAGAGAGAGGGTAGGAAAGATAGAGAAAGAGAGAGGGGGGGTTATGGTTGGGTATGGGAGAGAGAGAGAGATAGAGAGAAATAGGAGAGGGCGAGAGAGATAGAGGGGTAAGGGAGAGAGAGATAGACAGAGCGAGAGAGAGAGAGAGATTATTGATATTCTGTATCAATAAGTGGTTGCTATTACACTTGCTATTGTTATTATTATTATAGTTATTATTGTTATTATTGTTATTATTGTTTTATTCCAAATAGTAGTGGTAAGGGGAGTAGTAATAATGGTGGTAGTAGTAGTAGTAATGATGACGGTAGTGGTAGTAGTAATGATAATGGTAGTAGTAATACTGGTGGTAGTAATAGTAGTAATGATGACGGTAGTGGTAGTAGTAATGATAATGGTAGTAGTAATACTGGTGGTAGTAGTAGTAGTAATGATGACGGTAGTGGTAGTAGTAATGATAATGGTAGTAGTAATACTGGTGGTAGTAGTAGTAGTAATGATGACGGTAGTGGTAGTAGTAATGATAATGGTAGTAGTAATAATGGTGGTAGTAGTAATAATGGTGATGGTAGTGGTAGTAGTAGTAGTAGTAGTGGTGGTAGTAGTAGTGGTAATAATGGTGGTAGTAGTAGTGGTAATAATGATGATGGTAGTAGTAGTAGTAATAATGGTGGTGGTGGTAGTAGTAGTAGTATTAATGATGGTAGTAGTAGTAGTATTAATGATGGTAGTAGTAGTAGTAGTATTAATGATGGTGGTAGTAGTATTCATGATGGTAGTAGTAGTAGTAGTAGTAGTAGTATTAATGATGGTAGTGGTAGTAGTAGTAATAATGGTGGTGGTGGTAGTAGTAGTAGTATTAATGATGATAGTAGTAGTCGTATTAATGATGGTAGTAGTGGTAGTATTAATGATGGTGGTAGTAGTATTAATGGTGGTAGTAGTAGTAGTAGTATTAATGATGGTAGTGGTAGTAGTATTAATGGTGGTAGTAGTAGTAGCAGTATTAATGATGGTAGTGGTAGTAGTATTAATGGTGGTAGTAGTAGTATTAATGGTGGTGGTAGTAGTATTAATGGTGGTAGTAGTAGTATTAATGATGGTAGTGGTAGTAGTATTAATGGTGGTAGTAGTAGTAGCGGTATTAATGATGGTAGTGATAGTAGTATTAATGGTGGTAGTAGTAGTATTAATGATGGTGGTAGTAGTATTAATGGTGGTAGTAGTAGTAGCAGTATTAATGATGGTGGTGGTAGTAGTATTAATGGTGGTAGTAGTAGTAGCAGTATTAATGATGGTAGTGGTAGTAGTATTAATGGTGGTAGTAGTAGTAGCAGTATTAATGATGGTAGTGGTAGTAGTATTAATGGTGGTAGTAGTAGTAGCAGTATTAATGATGGTAGTGGTAGTAGTAGTATTAATGGTGCTGGTGGTAGTAAATCAAATCAAATCAAATGTATTTATATAGCCCTTCGTACATCAGCTGATATCTCAAAGTGCTGTACAGAAACCCAGCCTAAAACCCCAAACAGCAAGCAATGCAGGTGTAGAAGCACGGTGGCTAGGAAAAACTCCTTAGAAAGGCTAAAACCTAGGAAGAAACCTAGAGAGGAACCAGGCTATGTGGTGTGGCCAGTCCTCTTCTGGCTGTGCCGGGTGGAGATTATAACAGAACATGGCCAAGATGTTCAAATGTTCATAAATGACCAGCATGGTCAAATAATAATAAGGCAGAACAGTTGAAACTGGAGCAGCAGCACGGTCAGGTGGACTGGGGACAGCAAGGAGTCATCATGTCAGGTATTCCTGGGGCATGGTCCTAGGGCTCAGGTCCTCCGAGAGAGAGAAAGAAAGAGAGAATTAGAGAGAGCATATGTGGGATGGCCAGTCCTCTTCTGGCTGTGCCGGGTGGAGATTATAAAAGAACATGGCCAAGATGTTCAAATGTTCATAAATGACCAGCATGGGCGAATAATAATAAGGCAGAACAGTTGAAACTGGAGCAGCAGCACGGCCAGGTGGACTGGGGACAGCAAGGAGTCATCATGTCAGGTAGTCCTGGGGCATGATCCTAGGGCTCAGGTCCTCCGAGAGAGAGAAAGAAAGAGAGAAGGACAGAATTAGAGAACGCACACTTAGATTCACACAGGACACCGAGTAGTAGTATTAATGATGGTAGTAGTAGTAGTAGTATTAATGATGGTAGTAGTAGTAGTAGTAATAATGGTGGTGGTGGTAGTAGTAGTAGTATTAATGATGGTAGTAGTAGTAGTAGTAGTATTAATGATGGTAGTAGTAGTAGTAGTAATAATGGTGGTGGTGGTAGTAGTAGTAGTATTAATGATGGTGGTGGTAGTAGTAGTAGTATTAATGATGGTAGTAGTAGTAGTAGTAGTATTAATGATGGTAGTAGTAGTAGTAGTATTAATGATGGTAGTAGTAGTAGTAGTATTAATGATGGTAGTAGTAGTAGTAGTATTGCAGTTTTTCTCCACTGCTAAAACACAATTTATGAAACCTTGCTCCATCCATTTCCTGAAAACATTAAACACAAAACCTCCTCTTCAAGCAGTATTTACATAACCTCTGACTCCTCTTGCAAAATGAAACATTCGCCTCAAAACAGTGTTACCTGTGTTCAAAATCAAACACGGCTCACAAATCATAAACAAAGTGATCAATACACTCTCAAGCAGTCAGTAAACAATACACCGAAAAATAGAAAACACATTGTTCAAAACATACAATTCTCAGGGAGAAGTACATTTTTTATTTACATTTTTTTCCCCTATTTTTCTGTCATTGTCTTTTGATGAACAAAAACATGTTCTATCATAGTAGCTCAAAATTCATCAGAAATTACTACTCTGCTTTGCTCTTTGCGATTTTGTTTTTTGTTGTACCCCTATTTTTACAGTACTGTACCCTGCTTCTCACAAACTTGTCCTTTGTCTCTGTGATACTGTAATTCTTGTTCTTTGTTGATATGAGCCTGCAACCAGTCAAAATCTATTGAGCAGTCAGTACTGTTAATAAATGGAAAGCACAATGTTCAGGGCCATACAATTTGTCCATTGTACAGTATACAGCCTACAATGCACTGTACTACAGTATACAATACTAAAAGGGACAAAAATCAAAGGAGTAAACATGTGATCAATGTGCTTCTTCTTGTCTTTGGGCTGGGTCAGGCCAGAGCACTACGTCGACATCACGAGCAATATTGTCCCTCCTGAGGCAACGGGGGAAGAAGCCTCTTGTGTGCCGTATCCAGCCCTGACATGATTCCTCACCTATATCACCACAGGCTAAATCCATGGCTTGCAGCAGATTTACTCTGGTGTAGGGTTGTCTATCATACACTTTCCATCTCCAAGAGGAGAAAAACTCCTCAATCGGATTCAGGAAAGGCGAGTATGGAGGGAGGTACAAGTTCATAAACTGCCCATTGATGTGAAACCATTCCCTTACCTGAGCAGCTCGGTGGAAACGGACATTGTCCCACACTATCACATAGGTGGGAATGGGATTCTCATTTAGCTCTTGATCCTGCTGCTCTTGAACCTGCTGCTCAACTAAAATATATCTTAGATTGGCAATAAATCTTAGAAGGTGCTGGGTGTTATATGGCCCGAGTGTAACAAGGTGATGTAGAACACCATGGTTGCTGATAGCAGCACAGATTGTGACATTGCCACCTCGTTGACCAGGGACTTCAACAATGGCCCGCTGTCCAATCATGTTTCGACCTCTCCTTCTCCTCTTTGTTAGATTGAAGCCTGCTTCATCGACAAAGATGAACTCATGGGGTCTGTCCAAGGATTCCACGTCAAATATTGTCTGTGTAGAGATTGTCAGACAGAGACAGTGCTATACTGTAGAGTACAATTAGGCTTCTGATTCACATACATTGTATGTACTGAAGAGCAAACAGGTTGTTGAAGGTGGGAAGGAGAAAGTCTGAGAATGGATAGAAGAAACAATGTGAGAGGACAAGGACGAGTGCGTATGCGAGGTGGGCGACGAGGAGGAATAGGAGGACGAGGTCAAGAAAGAGGAAGAGGAGGACGAAGAGGAAGAGAAAGAGTGGAAAAATCATCATTCACATGGTATGTGTTAGTACTGTAGACAATCTGGATTACAATAAATGTTTCTGAATGTACACTTACTTGCACATACTGAGCTCGCAGTTCTTTCACCCTTGGTGAGTTGCGCTCAAAAGGTACTCTGTATACTTGTTTCATTCGCATCCTGTTACGATGGAGGACACGGTCAATGGAAATGCTCACACTGTCGATTCCCTGGAAGTGTGTGTTGTCTTCTGTCACTCGTTCCTGGATTTCTCTGAGTCGTATTGCATTATATTGAAGGACCATGCCAACTATAACAGCCTCTTGCTCCCGAGTGAATATAGCTGTCCTTCCACCTGCATGTGGCAGCCTTGCAATTCTACAAAAAGTAGTTGTGCAGTTACAAAACATATTCATGCAGTACAATACATACAGTGATTAACTTTACAAATGTCTATTGAAACAGCTGCATATAGTGTAGTGCAGTAAATTTGCAGTTACAAAAATACAGTAGTATACTGTACCTGTTCTCTTCTCTGAATGTCCTTACTATGGTGGACACAGAAAATCGTCACAAAGTCCTGCTAAGTCCTGCTTCCCTCATTGTCAGTCCATGGACAAGAACATGGTCTATAACTGTTGCTCGAATTTCAGCAGATATTTCCACTCTTTCTCTTCCTCTTCGTCCTCCTCTTCCTCTTTCTTGCCCTCCTCCTCCTCTTCCTCCTCGTCGCCCACCTCGCATACGCACTCGTCCTTGTCCTCTCAAATTGTTTCTTCTATCCATTCTCAGACTTTCTCCTTCCCACCTTCAACAACCTGTTTGCTCTCTGAACTGGCTTATATCCGCTGTGTCGCATCATTTGAAACAGGTTAAATCCATTTTGAGTGGTTGTGTTCAATCAATGACATGTGTTCTCTATTTGTATTTGATGGTGGTGGTAGTAGTAGTAGTAGTATTAATGATGGTAGAAGTAGTATTAATGATGGTAGTAGTAGTAGTAGTAGTATTAATGATGGTAGTAGTAGTAGTAGTAGTAGTAATAATGGTGGTAGTAGTAGTAGTAGTATTAATGATGGTAGTAGTAGTAGTAGTATTAAGGATGGTAGAAGTAGTATTAATGATGGTAGTAGTAGTAGTAGTAGTATTAATGATGGTAGTAGTAGTAGTAGTAGTAGTAATGATGGTAGTAGTAGTAGTAGTAGTAGTAGTAATAATGGTGGTAGTAGTAGTAGTAGTATTAATGATGGTAGTAGTAGTAGTAGTAGTAGTAGTAGTAATAATGGTAGTAGTAGTAGTAGTAGTAATAATGGTGGTGGTGGTAGTAGTAGTAGTATTAATGATGGTAGTAGTAGCAGTAGTATTAATGATGGTAGTAGTAGTAGTAGTAATAATGATGGTAGTAGTAGTAGTAGTATTAATGATGGTAGTAGTAGCAGTAGTATTAATGATGGTAGTAGTAGTAGTAGTAATAATGGTAGTAGTAGTAGTAGTAGTAATAATGGTGGTGGTGGTAGTAGTAGTAGTATTAATGATGGTAGTAGTAGCAGTAGTATTAATGATGGTAGTAGTAGTAGTAGTAGTAATAATGATGGTAGTAGTAGTAGTAGTATTAATGATGGTAGTAGTAGCAGTAGTATTAATGATGGTAGTAGTAGTAGTAGTAGTAGTAATAATGATGGTAGTGATAATACTGATGGTAGTAGTAGTAGTAGTAATAATGATGGCAGTGATAATAATGCTGGTAGTAGTAGTAGTAATAATGATGATAGTAGTAATAATGATGGTAGTAGTAGTGGTAATAATATTGATGGTAGTAGTAGTAGCAGTAGTAATAATGATGGTAGTAGTAGTAGTAATGATGGTGGTAGTAGTACTAATGATGATGGTAGCAGTAGTAATGATGGTAGTGGTAATAATGATGGTAGTGGTAATAATGATGGTAGGAGTAGTAATAATGATGGTGGTAGTAATAATGATGGTAGTAGTAGTAATAATGATGGTAGTGGTAATTTTGATGGTAGTAGTAATAATGCTGGTAGTAGTAATAATGATGGTAGTAGTAATAATGATGGCAGTATAATAATGATGGTAGTAGTAATAATGATGGTAGTGGTAATAATGATGGTAGTGGTAATAGTGATGGTAGTAGTAGTAGTAATAATGATGGTAGTAGTAATAGTGATGGTAGTAGTAGTAGTAATAATGATGGTAGTAGTAATAATGATGGTAGTAGTAGTAATAATGATGGTAGTGGTAATAATGATGGTAGTGGTAATAGTGATGGTAGTAGTAGTAGTAATAATGATGGTAGTGGTAATAATGATGGTAGTAGTAGTAATAATGATGGTAGTGGTAATAATGATGGTAGTAGTAGTAATAATTATGGTAGTAATAATAATGATGGTAGTGGTAATAATGATGGTAGTAGTAATAATGATGGTAGTGGTAATAATGATGGTAGTAGTAATAATGATGGTAGTGGTAATAATGATGGTAGTGGTAGTAATAATAATGATGGTAGTAGTAATAATGATGGTAGTGGTATTAATGATGGTAGTGGTAATAATGATGGTAGTGGTAATAATGATGGTAGTGGTAATAATAGTAGTAGTAATGATGATGGAAGTCATTACTGTGAGACTTTAAAACTCTGTAAACGTACCCTCAGAACCAAAAACAGTACCACAGCAAGCTGCTGACACTAATTGAGGAGTCCATAAACGCAAACAACTTCTGGCAAAATGTGAAAAAAGAAAAAAAAATCTAAACGAGGAATTAGCGATACAAAATAGTGACATTTTGACAACCCATTTTAAAACACTCTACAACACCGTTCAAATTGGCACAAACGCAGAACAACGCAAAATTCATTGGACTCCCCAATTACTGACCAGGAGCTCTATAAGAAACTTCAGGCTCTCAAAAAAGCATGCGGACCTGATGGCATCCTAAATTAGTTGCTCAAACTCACTAGTGAAAAATGTCAGTTGGCTATATTAAAACTGTTTAATTTGATCCTGAGTGTAGGTTATTTCCCTGACATCAATAATCAAGGACTCATAACCCCAATCTTTAAGAACAGGGGCATTTGTGTGAACAGTAACCTGGGGAAGGTTTTCGGTAGTATTATAAATGTAAGAGTTCTAAACTTCCTTAATATGCTCAGTGTCTTGAGTAAAAGGCTAATTGGATTTATACCAAAACATTGCACGACTGATCATATTTACACCCTACACACCCTGATAGATAAACATGTCCACCAAAATAATACCAAAATATACGCTTGCTTTATCGATTTCCAAAAAGCATTTGATTCTATTTGGCATACATGACTGTTCTACAAAGTTATTGAAAGTGGTGTAGGGGGTAAAACCTATGAAATAATTAAATCAATATATACTGGCAATACGTGCAGCATTAAAATTGGCAAGAAAATAACAGAATTCTTTAACCAGGGGCAGGGCCTTCGCCAGGGTTGCCATCTGAGCCCTGTACTCTTCAATTTTTACATCAACGAATTGGCCACTATTCTAGAAAAATCCTCTGGTGTTAGTCTCCACAATTCAGAGGTTGAGGTTAAATGCCTACTCTTGGCAGATGACCTATGCCTGCTGTCACCCACAGTACATGGCCTACAGCAGAGCCTGGACCTGCTAGAGCAGTTGTGCCAGACCTGGGCCCAAAAAGACTAAAATAATGATTTTCCAGAGAAAATTCAGATCTCAGGGAATTAGACCAAAGTTCTCAAATGGTACAAAATATATAGAGTACTGCACAAATTACATTTACTTACGTTTAAAAATACGCTCAACTGGACACCTTAATGAGGCAGTGAATGAACTGAGAGAGAAAGCACGCAGGGCATTCTACTTCATACAAAAACAAATTCAAAATGAAATACCTATTAAAATTTGGCTAAAACTAATTGAATATGTCATTGAACCAATTGCACTTTATGGCAGCGAGGTGTGGGGTCCACTTGCAAAACAAGATTTCACCAAATGGGACAAACACCCCATTGAAATCCTGCATGCAGAGTTCTGTAAGATTCTCCTACATGTCCAGAGGAAAACTACAAACAATGCATGCAGGGCAGAATTAGGCCAATATCCATCAATAATAAAAACTCAAAAAATAGCAATTATGTTTTGGAAACATCTAAAATACAGTGACCCCTCTCATATCATTACCAAGCCCTGCAATGCTAAGAGCTGAGCAAAGAAAATAGTCCCCACTTCCAGCTGGTCCTGGGGCTGAGTTCACAAACCTGTTCTACTAACACACTGAAGCCTCAGGACCAGAACATCCAATCAATCAGGATAAACCAAATTACAACACAGTCAAAATAAAACTACATTGCTTATTGGGAAACACAAGCACAAACACAAAGCAAAATGCAGTGCTATCTGGCTCTAAATCGACAGTACACTGTGGCTAACTATTTGACCATGGTTACTGATCAAAACCTTAGAAAAACGTTGACAAAGTACAGGCTCAGTGAGCACAGCCTTGCCATTGAGAAAGGTAGACACAGGAAAACCTGGCTCCCTGTAGAGGAAAGGCTGTCCAACCACTGCACAACAGCAGAACCTGAGACAGAGCTGCATTTCCTGACAAAATGTCAAAAATATAAAACAATTAGAGACGGTCGTTTCCCCAAATGTGAAACCCTTATTCAATGTTTCAAAGACCTCTCTGATGAGAGTAGGCTACCCATCCTGTTGGGGGAGGACGCAGAGAGCTGTGGGTTGGCAGCGCACTACATTGCTGCCTGCCATAAGATGAGGGACCATGTCTGACAGACCAATCAACCTGCACATGTCCTCTACTGTATGCTTATTGTTATTGTTCAATGTATGGTTATTTTGACCCTTGGTTATTGTTGTTACTGTTGTCCCGTTGACAATTTTGATTCTTATTATTTTCATATTGTAAATATCAAAAGTAAGCATTTGGCAATATGTACTTTGTAACATAATGCCAATAAAGTGAATTGAAAAATGAGAGAGAGAGAGAGAGAGAGAGAGAGAGAGAGAGAGAGAGAGAGAGAGAGAGAGAGAGAGAGAATTGTTTAATTTCATCACCAGGCTTCTATTGAAACCATTCATTTCACTTCAAAAGCAATATTGTAAATTATGTATAGGGGATCTGGAATTAAACACGATGGAGTGGAGTAGTGTGTGTGTTCATTTCCCTCCTGAGGGTGAGGAAAAGAGAGAGAGAGAGAGAGAGAGAGAGAGAGAGAGAGAGAGAGAGACAGACAGACAGACAGACAGACAGACAGACAGACAGACAGACAGAAAGAGAGAGAGAAAGGGAGAGATAAAGAAAGAGAGAAAGAAAGAAAAAAAGAGAGAATGAGAAAGACACAGAGAGACAGCGAGACAGAGAGAAAGAGAGAGAAATTGTCACACCCTGACCTTAGTTATCTTTGTTTACTTTATTATTTTGGTTAGGTCAGGGTGTGACGAGGGTGGTATGTGTGTTTTTGGCTTATCTAGGATTTTTTGTATATCTATGGAGTTTTGGAATTGTCTAGGTAAATGTAGGTCTATGGTGGCCTGAATTGGTTCCCAATCAGAGACAGCTGTTTATCGTTGTCTCTGATTGGGGATCCTATTTAGGTTGCCATTTTCCATTTTGGTGGGTTATTGTGTGTGTGTAGTTGCATGTCAGCACTATTTGTTTATAGCGGCACGTTAGTTTATTTAGTGTTCTTCGTTTTATTAAAAGAAGAATGTATTCCAATCACGCTGCGCCTTGGTCTCCTCGTTACGACGAACGTGACAGAAATAGAGAGAGAGAAAGAAAGTGTGTCTAAACTCTGGTGTCCAAACACCCAGCGCGCCCTAGACCTTCTGTCTGAGGACCTACTAGGTTCACCCAGCCACATGATAATACACCCAGCGCACCCTAGACCTTCTGTCTGAGGACCTACTAGGTTCACCCAGCCACATGATAATACACCCAGCGCACCCTAGACCTTCTGTCTGAGGACCTACTAGGTTCAGCCAGCCACATGATAATACACCCAGCGCACCCTAGACCTTCTGTCTGAGGACCTACTAGGTTCACCCAGCCACATGATAATACACCCAGCGCACCCTAGACCTTCTGTCTGAGGACCTACTAGGTTCACCCAGCCACATGATAATACACCCAGCGCACCCTAGACCTTCTGTCTGAGGACCAACTAGTGTCACCCAGCGCACCCTAGACCTTCTGTCTGAGGACCTACTAGGGTCACCCAGCCACATGATAATACACCCAGCGCACCCTAGACCTTCTGTCTGAGGACCTACTAGGGTCACCCAGCCACATAATAATACACACAGGCACAAATGGCCTGAGAACACAGCAGGAAAGGGTGGCCACAGCACTGAAGGGAGTGATTGAAAAGCTTCTTCTACTTTCCCCTATGCACAAGTGGTTATACTATCACGAAAAGACTTCCACCCTGCTACCATACAGCTGGTAAACGCAAGTATTTCCCATGACTGTGCCTCAAAACCAAATGTTTTCCTGGCCCACCACTCCACCCTGGACTTGAATAGCCTCTCTGATCAGGTCCACCCATACAAGGCAGCAGTGCCCACCTTTGTCCTGACTCTAAAGGACATCCGTCTCAAACGCAGCCCCAACACTTCTCACAGGAGCAACAGATCAATAGACACCACGCCCAGACCTGCGGGACCTCCCCTTGGACCTACACATAGAGGACCCACACCGAGAGGACCTACATCCAGACCACAACAACACCAGCCACATCCACACCCCCACCCCA
This sequence comes from Oncorhynchus mykiss, assembly GCF_057628025.1. NCBI lineage: Eukaryota > Metazoa > Chordata > Actinopteri > Salmoniformes > Salmonidae > Oncorhynchus > Oncorhynchus mykiss. Next base: position 76,313,415 of record NC_143030.1, on the reverse strand, counting down.
GCCAATCAACACCCCCCCCCCAAGTCAACCACGCCCACACCCCATTTAGGCCCCTCAGATCAGACCTATGACCTACCTACACATAGAGACCTACCTTCATCAAAGAAATCGGAAATACAGACATTGTCATCCCACAAGAAACCTGGTATAGAGGAGACGGACCCACTGGTTGCCCTCTAGGTTACAGAGAGCTGGTAGTTCCATCCACCAAACTGCCAGGTGTGAAACAGGGGACTCAGGGGGTATGCTAATATCTCTATAGAGCAGACCTAACTCACTCCATTATATTAATCAAAACAGGAACATTTTACATTTGGCTATAAATGATCTTAACAGAGAAAAATGTCCTCCTGTGTGCTACCAATATCCCCCCACTAGAATCCCCATACTTTAATGAAGACAGCTTCTCTATCCAGGAGGGGGAAATCAATCATTTCCAGGCCCAGGGACATTAGTCTGTGGCGACCTAAATGCCAGAACCAGACAAGAACCGGACACCCTCAGCACACAGGGGGACAAACACCTACCTGGAGGTAACAGCATTCCCTCCCCCATATGCCCCCCTAGGCACAACTATGACAACATAACCAACAAAAACGGGTCACAACTCCTGCAGCTCTGTCGCACGCTGGGTCTGTACATCATCAATGGTAGGCTTCGAGGGGACTCCTATGGTAGGTACACATATAGCTCATCTCTTGGCAGTAGTACTGTAGACTACTTTATCACTGACCTCAACCCAGAGTCTCTCAGAGCGTTCACAGTCAGCCCACTGACACCCCTATCAGACCACAGCAAAATCACAGTCTACTTGAACAAAGCAATACTCAATCATGAGGCATCAAAACCAAAGGAACTGAGTCATATTAAGAAATACTATAGATGGAAGGAATGTGGTTTGGAAACCTACCAAAAAACAATTAGGCAACAACAAATTCAATCCCTTTTAGACAACTTCCTGACAAAACGTTCCACTGTAATAGTGAAGGTGTAAACGTAGAAAACCTAAACAGTATA
>NC_143030.1:76284898-76307398 GCF_057628025.1 Oncorhynchus mykiss | reverse complement strand
AACACCATCATTAAGTTTGCCGATGACACAACAGTGCGTAGGCCTGATCACCGACAACGATGAGACAGCCTATAGGGAGGATGTCAGAGACCTGACCGTGTGGTGGAAGGATAACAACGCCACCATCACCATGATCAAGACAAAGGAGATGATTGTGGACTACAGGAAAAGGAGGACCGAGCACGCCCCCATTATCACCGACAGGGCTGTAGTGGAGCAGGTTGAGAGCTTCAAATTCCTTGGTGTTCATATCACCAACAAACTAACATGGTCCAAGCACACCAAGACGGTCGTGAAGTTGGCACGATAAAACCTATTCCCCCTCAGGAGACTGAAAAGATATGGCATGTGTCCTCAGATTCTCAGAAGGGTTTACAGCTGCACCATCGAGAGCATCTTGATGAGTTGCATCACTGCCTGGTATGGCAACTGCTCGGTCTCCGACCACAAGGCACTACAGAGGCTAGTACGTACAGCCCAGTACATCACTGGGGCCAAGCTTCCTGCCATCCAGGACATCTATACCAGGCGGTGTCAGAGGAAGGCCCTAAAAATTGTCAAAGTCTCCAGCCACCCTAGCCATAGACTGTTCTCTCTGCTACCGCACGGCAAGTGGTACCGGAGCGCCAAGTCTAGGTCCAAGAGGCTTCTAAACAGCTTCTACCCCCAAGCCATAAGACTCCTGAACAGCTAATCAAATGGATACCCAGACTATTTGTATCCCTCCCCCCTTGCGCTGCTGCTACTCTCTGTTATTATCTATGCATTGTCACTTTAATAACTCTACCTACATGTACACATTCCCTCAATTACCTGCATGTTGACATTGGGAGGGTCACTCACCTTCAACGCAATGTCAATGTGCTCCTGCACATTGACATTGACTCTCTACCGGTGCCCCCTGTATACAGCCTCCACATTGACTCTGTACCGGTACCCCCTGTATATAGCTTCCACATTGACTCTGTATTGGTATCCCCTGTATACAGCCTCCACATTGACTCTGTACCGGTATATAGCCTCCACATTGACTCTGTACCGTAACACCCTGTATATAGCCTCCACATTGACTCTGTACCTGTACCCCCTGTATATAGCCTCCACATTGACTCTGTACCGGTATCCCCTGTATACAGCCTCCACATTGACTCTGTACCGGTACCCCCTGTATATAGCCTCCACATTGACTCTGTACTGTAACACCCTGTATATAGCCTCCACATTGACTCTGTACCGGTACCCCCTGTATATAGCCTCCACATTGACTCTGTACCGGTCCCCCCTGTATATAGCCTCCACATTGACTCTGTACTGTAACACCCTGTATAGAGCCTCCACATTGACTCTGTACCGGTACCCCCTGTATATAGACTCCACATTGACTCTGTACCGGTACCCCCTGTATATAGCCTCCACACTGACTCTGTACCGGTACCCCCTGTATATAGCCTCCACATTGACTCTGTACCGGTACCCCCTGTATATAGCCTCCACATTGACTCTGTACCGTAACACCCTGTATATAGCCTCCACATTGACTCTGTACCGGTACCCCCTGTATATAGCCTCCACATTGACTCTGTACCGGTACCCCCTGTATATAGCCTCCACATTGACTCTGTACCGGTACCCCCTGTATATAGACTCCACATTGACTCTGTACCGGTACCCCCTGTATATAGCCTCCACATTGACTCTGTACCGGTACCCCCTGTATATAGACTCCACATTGACTCTGTACCGGTACCCCCTGTATATAGCCTCCACATTGACTCTGTACCGGTACCCCCTGTATATAGCCTCCACATTGACTCTGTACCGGTACCCCCTGTATATAGCCTCCACATGGACTCTGTACCGGTACCCCCTGTATATAGCCTCCACATGGACTCTGTACCGGTACCCCCTGTATATAGCCTCCACATTGACTCTGTACCGGTACCCCCTGTATATAGCCTCCACATGGACTCTGTACCGGTACCCCCTGTATATAGCCTCCACATGGACTCTGTACCGGTACCCCCTGTATATAGCCTCCACATTGACTCTGTACCGGTACCCCCTGTATATAGCCTCCACATTGACTCTGTACCGGTACCCCCTGTATATAGCCTCCACATTGACTCTGTACCGGTACCCCCTGTATATAGCCAAATCTTTAATGATTTGTTCTTTTTATCTCTTTCTTTTTTTTGTAGGTTGATTAGGGGTTTGCAAGTAAGCATTTCAATGTAAGGTTTACACCTGTTGTATTCGGGCGCATGTGACAAATACAATTTGATTTGATTTGTGTTTAAGGTGTAGCCCTGTTGTACTGTATTTAGAAGTGTTGATTCTGATCTGTTTAGTTCATGACTAACAACAAGTGTTGTCGGGTAGAACGAACCTTGAGGCGTGTGACTATTCAGCGGACCTAGCGTAGCTAGGGAAGTAGAACTCTACTGGACATGAAAGTAAGGCCCTGAAGGACATGATACGTAATGGATAGTTGATTTTCAGAAGGAGAGGGTGATATGAGAGTGACCTCAGAGCTGAGTTGAGAGCAATGAGTCGGGAGAGCAATCACCTAAAAGTGCTATTAAAGCTACAGTCTGACATTCGGTCCATCACGGGTGAATATCAAGAATTGAAACAGATTCGCAGATCCCAGACTGCACCTTTAATGCCGTAAAGAGATTTTTTAAAAACTCTCACCACCAAGGCTATTAGAATGAGAGGAGAGAAGAGAGGACAGTCATAAAGAGAGTGAGAGAGAGAGAGGGGAGAGAGGGGAGAGAGAGGAGTGAGAGAGGAGAGAGTAAGAGAGAAAAAGAGAAAGAGAGAAAGAGAGGAGAGTGAGAGAGCGAGAGAGAGAGAGAGAGAGAAAGAGAAGAAGAAGGAGGGTGATTGCACCTTTAATGCCATAAAGATATTTTTTTTACTCACCACCAAGGCTATTAGAAGCTCTCTATATCTGTGGAGGGTGAGAGGAGAGAAGAGAGGACAGTCATAAAGAGAGAGAGAGAGAGAGACAGAGAGAGACAGAGAGAGAGAGACAGAGAGAGAGAGAGATAGAGAGAGACAGAGAGAGAGATAGAGAGAGAAACAGACAGAGAGAGAGAGAGAGAGAGAGAGAGAGAGAGACAGAGACAGAGAGAGAGGAGAGAGAGAAACAGAGACATGAGAGAGAGAGAGAGAGACAGAGAGGGAGGGCCTTAGCCAACTCACTCACAGTCACACACTTAGCAGCCAAGGAGAGAGAGGAAGGACAGCTGTGAAAACAACAGCTGGAAAAATGAGTCGGAAGTACAGTAGCATTTGGATGCATTTTAATAATGTAGACAATGTTAGAGCACGGTGTAGGAGGAGAAATAGAGGAGCATCAGCAGAAGTCTCAATCTTACTGCCTGTAATATATATATACCACACATCACATATAGACTTTACTGTAATATATATATACCACACATCACATATAGACTTTACTGTAATATATATATATATATATATATATACCACACATCACATATGGACTTTATTGTAATATATATATATATATATATATACCACACATCACATATGGACTTTATTGTAATATATATATATATATATATATACCACACATCACATATAGACTTTACTGTAATATATATATACCACACATCACATATAGACTTTACTGTAATATATATATACCACACATCACATATGGACTTTATTGTAATATATATATATATATATATATATATATACCACACATCACATATGGACTTTATTGTAATATATATATATATATATATATACCACACATCACATATAGACTTTACTGTAATATATATATATATATATATATATATACCACACATCACATATGGACTTTATTGTAATATATATATATATATATATATACCACACATCACATATAGACTTTACTGTAATATATATATACCACACATCACATATAGACTTTACTGTAATATATATATACCACACATCACATATAGACTAAGACCGTTGGTGATCTAAACCTTTACTGTAATATAATCCTTATCTATTTTACAGTTGATTTAGAAATGGAAGTTACAGACCTTTCCCTTTAATCACAGAGTATCGGTAAAAAGCTGCAATAGACTCTGAAGTGATACTGTAGTGCTGTTTACATGGATGGGTAACTGTACCCAGGGTATTGTGAATGATGAGACCGCTAATTGAGAATGGCGAGGCATCAGAAGAGACCTTGGCGCAGGTCTGTAGCCTATCAGAATGTGAGGCTTCTTCTTCGTTTCCTATCACACTTCCTTTTCTGGTTTCTCAAATCTGCACAGTTGTACACTTATCTACAATGTAGTATAAATGTGGATTCAAAGACAATAACTATAGCTAGTGTTTTTAATGGTTGTAATGCTGGCTGTTATTATTCCTCTAATATATTTCCAGCTGAAAGACATGAAACACATGGCGTCCCTCCCCTTTTTCTCCCCGTCTCTATTTCATCTCAGGACCATTTCCTCCCCCATTACCTGGTGGTTTTGAAACAACCTCCAGTTGTCTGGTAATGACAGTTATTCAAAATAATCTGTGGATCTGTACTCTGTGGATCTGTGCTTTGTGGATCTGTATTCTGTGGATCTGTATTCTGTGGATCTGTATTCTGTGGATCTGTACTGTGTGTGGATCTGTACTATGTGAATCTGTACTTTGTGGATCTGCACTGTGTGGATCTGCATTGTCTGGATCTGTACTCTGTGTGGATCTGCACTCTGTGTGGATCTGTACTATGTGAATCTGTACTTTGTGGATCTGCACTGTGTGGATCTGCACTCTGTGTGGATCTGCACTCTGGGGATCTGTACTGTGTGGATCTGTACTCTGTGGATCTGTACTGTGTGGATCTGTACTCTGTGCATCTGTACTGTGTGGATATGTACTGTGTGGATCTGTACTGTGTGGATCTGCACTGCGTGGATCTGCACTCTGTGTGGATCTGTACTCTGTGGACTTGCACTCTGTGTGGATCTGTACTCTGTAGATTTGCACTATGTGGATCTGCACTCTGTGTGGATCTGCACTCTGGGGATCTGTACTGTGTGGATCTGTACTCTGTGGATCTGTACTGTGTGGATCTTTACTCTGTGGATCTATATTCTGTGGATCTGTACTGTGTGGATCTGTATTCTGTGGATCTGTACTGTGTGGATCTGTATTCTGTGGATCTGTACTGTGTGGATCTGTACTGTGTGGATCTGCAGTGCGTGGATCTGTACTATCTGGATCAGTATTCTGTGAATCTGTATTCTGTGTGGATCTGCACTCTGTGTGGATCTGTACTCTGTGGATCTGTACTGTGTGAATCTGTACTGTGTGGATCTGTACTCTGTGGATCTGTACTGTGTGGATCTGTACTGTGTGGATCTGTATTCTGTGGATCTGTACTGTGTGGATCTGTACTCTGTGGATCTGTACTGTGTGGATCTGCACTGTGTGGATCTGCATTGTCTGGATCTGAACTCTGTGTGGATCTGAACTCTGTGTGGATCTGTACTCTGTGGATCTGTACTGTGTGGATCTGTATTCTGTGGATCTGTACTGTGTGGATCTGTATTATGTGGATCTGTACTATGTGGATCTGTATTCTGTGGATCTGTACTTTGTTGATCTGTACTCTCTGGATCTGTACTGTGTGAATCTGTACTGTGTGAATCTGTACTGTGTGGATCTGTACTCTGTGTGGATCTGTACTCTGTGGATCTGTATTCTGTGTGGATCTGCACTCTGTGGATCTGTACTCTGTGTGGATCTGTACTGTGTGGATCTGTACTCTGTGTGGATCTGTACTCTGTGGATCTGTACTGTGTGGATCTGTACTCTGTGTGTCTGTACTCTGTGGATCTGTACTTTGTGTGGATCTGTATTCTGTGGATTTGTACTGTGTGGATTTGTACTGTGTGGATCTGTACTCTCTGGATCTGTACTGTGTGAATCTGTACTGTGTGTATCTGCACTGTGTGGATCTGTATTCTGTGGATCTGCACTCTGTGGATCTGTACTGTGTGGAACTGTACTCTGTGGATCTGTACTGTGTGGATCTGTACTATGTGAATCTGTACTTTGTGGATCTGCACTGTGTGGATCTGCACTCTGTGTGGATCTGTATTCTGTGGATTTGTACTGTGTGGATTTGTACTGTGTGGATATGTATTCTGTGGATCTGTACTGTGTGAATCTGTACTGCGTGGATCTGCACTGTGTGGATCTGTATTCTGTGGATCTGCACTCTGTGTGGATCTGCACTCTGGGGATCTGTACTGTGTGGATCTGTACTCTGTGGATCTGTACTGTGTGGATCTGTACTCTGTGCATCTGTACTGTGTGGATATGTACTGTGTGGATCTGTACTGTGTGGATCTGCACTGCGTGGATCTGCACTCTGTGTGGATCTGTACTCTGTGGACCTGCACTCTGTGTGGATCTGTACTCTGTAGATTTGCACTATGTGGATCTGCACTCTGTGTGGATCTGCACTCTGGGGATCTGTACTGTGTGGATCTGTACTCTGTGGATCTGTACTGTGTGGATCTGTACTCTGTGGATCTGTACTGTGTGGATATGTACTGTGTGGATCTGTACTGTGTGGATCTGCACTGCGTGGATCTGCACTCTGTGTGGATCTGTACTCTGTGGACCTGCACTCTGTGTGGATCTGTACTCTGTGGATTTGCACTATGTGGATATGTATTCTGTGGATCTGTACTGTGTGGATCTGCACTGCGTGGATCTGCACTCTGTGTGGATCTGTACTCTGTGGACCTGCACTCTGTGTGGATCTGTACTCTGTGGATTTGCACTATGTGGATATGTATTCTGTGGATCTGTACTGTGTGGATCTGTAGTGTGTGGATCTGTTCTGTGTGGATCTGCACTGTGTGGATCTATAGTCTGTGGATCGGTACTGTGTGGATCTGTACTGTGTGGATCTGTACTATCTGGATCAGTATTCTGTGAATCTGTATTCTGTGTGGATCTGCACTCTGTGTCGGTCTGTACTCTGTGGATCTGTACTGTGTGAATCTGTACTGTGTGGATCTGTACTCTGTGGATCTGTACTGTGTGGATCTGTACTATGTGAATCTGTACTCTGTGGATCAGTACTGTATGGATCTGTACTCTGTGGATCTGTACTGTGTGGATCTGTACTGTGTGGATCTGTACTGTGTGGATCTGTACTGTCTGGATCTGTACTATGTGGATCTGTACTATCTGGATCAGTATTCTGTGAATCTGTATTCTGTGTGGATCTGCACTCTGTGTGGATCTGTACTCTGTGTGGAGCTGTACTGTGTGAATCTGTACTTTGTGGATCTGTACTGTGTGAACCTATGGATCTGTACTCTGTGGACCTGTACTGTGTGGATCTGTACTGTGTGAATCTGTATTCTGTGTGGATCTGTACGGTGTGAATCTGTATTCTGTGTGGATCTGCACTCTGTGTGGATCTGTACTGTGTGGATCAGTATTCTGTGAATCTGTACTGTTATCCTGGCGATCATTATACTGGGGAGTACTACACTGGGGAGTATTACATTGGGGAGTATTACACTGGGGAGTATTACACTGGGGAGTACTATACTGGGGAGTAATACACTGGGGAGTATTATACTGGGAAGTACTATACTGGGGAGTACTACACTGGGGAGTACTATACTGGGGAGTATTACACTGGGGAGTACTATACTGGGGAGTATTACACCGGGGAGTACTATACTGGGGAGTACTATACTGGGGAGTATTACACTGGGGAGTACTATACTGGGGAGTACTATACTGGGGCGTATAATACTGGGGTGTACTATACTGGGGCGTACTATACTAGGGAGTATTACACTGGGGAGTATTACACTGGGGAGTACTATACTGGGGAGTACTATACTGGGGAGTATTACACTGGGGAGTACTATACTGGGGAGTATTACACTGGGGAGTATTACACCGGGGAGTATTACACTGGGGAGTATTACACTGGGGAGTACTATACTGGGGAGTACTATACCGGGGAGTATTATACTGGGGAGTATTACACCGGGGAGTATTACACTGGGGAGTACTATACTGGGGGGTACAATACTGGGGAGTACTATACTGGGGAGTATTACACTGGGGAGTACTATACTGGGGAGTACTATACTGGGGAGTATTATACTGAGGAGTACTATACTGGGGAGTATTACACGGTGGAGTACTATACTGGGGTGTATTATACTGGGGAATACTATACTGGGGAGTACTATACCGGGGAGTATTACACTGAAGAGTATTACACTGGGGAGTATTACACTGGGGAGTATTATACTGGGGAGTACTATACTGGGGAGTACTATACTGGGGAGTATTATAATGGGGGGTGTTATACTGGGGATCACTACACTGGGGAGTACTATACTGGGGAGTACTATACTGGGGAGTACTATACTGGGGAGTATTACACTGGGGATCACTTCACTGGGGAGTATTACACTGGGGAGTACTATACTGGGGAGTATTACACTGGGGATCACTACACTGGGGAGTACTATACTGGGGAGTACTATACTGGGGAGTACTATACTGTTGAGTTGTTCTGACATCACAACAAATGAGAGCACACAGGTCAGAGCTGCCCTCAGGTCAACAGGGCCTGTTATGAAAACACTACTCCTTTGTCTCAAAGGGCACCCTATTCCCTATTTAGTGCACTACTTTTGACCAGGGTCCTTAAAGGCTCTGGTGAAAAGAAGTGCACCATATAGGGAATAGGGTGTCATTTGAGACTTCAGCCTACCTCCTGGCCTGGCTACCTACCTACCGCACGGGGACTTCAATAGTATTTCAAGTGACTCTGCTGCACAAACACAAAATGGTTTCATAATAGAACACCCCCCAGCTAGAGACAGAGAGGAGAAGAAGAATCCATTCCACAAGATGAAGGATGCTATATGCAGGTACATTTACATATTATTTCCTCCAGGGACTTCTACCAAGGCTCCAAACCACACACACTGTGAGGACAGACGCTGGGAGATGAGAAGCAAGTACAAGGAGTCGATATTTAATAAATAACCCGACATGAAAACAAAACAAGGACAGCGTCTGGACAAGGGGGGGGAACATAACGACATTAATGCTGACACGGGGATGAAACTGAGGAATAGACAGATATAGGGGAGGCAAACAATAAGTGATGGAGTCCAGGTGAGTCCAATGAAGCGCTGATGCGCGTAACGATGGTGACGGGTGTGCGTAATGATAGACCGCCAGGCGCGGGAGCAGGCGTGACACACACGTAGTTTGCTCCATATGTTGGGTCATCGGATGTGACCTCTAAGAACAAACAATGGCTGTCAACATAACATACTTTATGGTTGTGTTTGCAGATCAGAATACCTCCAGGTGTGTGTGTGTGTGTGTGTGTGTGTGTGTGTGTGTGTGTGTGTGCCTGCGTGTGCGTGTGTGTGCGTGTGTGCGTGCGTGTGTGCGTGTGTGTGTGTGTGCGTGAGTGCGTGCGTGCGTGCATGGGAGCGTGCGGGCACGTGCGTGCGTGTACGTGCGTGCATGTGCGTGCGTGCGTGTGTGTGTGTGTGTGTGTGTGTGCGCGTGAGTGTGCTTATAAATAAAACCTGTGTCCTCCTGGGAGCTGGATAGTCTCAACACCGCCCCCATCTTCCTCAGACTGTTAACAAGACATGTGGTCCTGTGATCACTGCCCAGCAAACCGGGAACATTCCCAGAACATTAGTTAAGATTCTAGTTAGTTTAGTGTAACATTAGGATGATAAAATGACATACCCTTGGAATGTTCTCCTAACGATCACAAAAAATGTTGTGCACAACAGCTGTAACAAACACCACAGAACATTGTCCAAACGTTCTCATTAGGTTACCAGGTAATGTAGTAACACAATTTACCAGTGATGTTTTTAGAACATGTTGCCATGAGAAAATGTGAGACCAACATTCTGGGAATGTTTTTTGCAACAACAGGCAAACATTGTATAAATCATCTGCACAACTGGACAGTTTTTTTTGTGTTCTGAGAACGTTGGCCGCAACCTAATAAATGTTCTGAAAACTTTCACAGAACCCATTTTGGTTTGCTGGGTGGGGAAGGACTGCAGCAAGGATTGATATGGAAGACTAAAATAGAATTCAGCAGTCTTTAGCCTGCATATGGATTCACCGCAATGCAGGCAACAAAGCATTTGTTCTCTATCTCTCCACTTTAGTTGAAAAAGTAATATCCTTTGCACAGCTTTTATAAAATTAATTAATTTGAAAATGTTCTCCCTCTCTCCCTGTGTGTGTTCGTGTGTGTGTGTGTGTGTGTGTGTGTGTGTGTGTGCGTGTGTGTGTTCGTGTGTGTGTGTGCGTGTGTGCGCGCGCGCGTGTGTGTGTGTGTGTGTGGTCGAGGAGGCAGAATGAAAAGTTGTGGCAGGAAAAGTAGGTCAGTCTGAGGAAAGTTTATGGGTCTGTCTTAAACAGTCCCTTTATGGTAGTCAAAGGTGGTGCACTATATAGGGAAGCCTATGTGTTTATCACTATATAGGGAAGCCTGTGTGTTTATCACTATATAGGGAAGCCTATGTGTTTATCACTATATAGGGAAGCCTGTGTGTTTATCACTATATAGGGAAGCCTGTGTGTTTATCACTATATAGGGAAGCCTATGTGTTTATCACTATATAGGGAAGCCTGTGTGTTTATCACTATATAGGGAAGCCTGTGTGTTTATCACTATATAGGGAAGCCTGTGTGTTTATCACTATATAGGGAAGCCTGTGTGTTTATCACTATATAGGGAAGCCTGTGTGTTTATCACTATATAGGGAAGCCTGTGTGTTTATCACTATATAGGGAAGCCTGTGTGTTTATCACTATATAGGGAAGCCTGTGTGTTTATCACTATATAGGGAAGCCTGCGTGTTTATCACTATATAGGGAAGCCTATGTGTTTATCACTATATAGGGAAGCCTGTGTGTTTATCACTATATAGGGAAGCCTGTGTGTTTATCACTATATAGGGAAGCCTGTGTGTTTATCACTATATAGGGAAGCCTATGTGTTTATCACTATATAGGGAAGCCTGTGTGTTTATCACTATATAGGGAAGCCTGTGTGTTTATCACTATATAGGGAAGCCTGTGTGTTTATCACTATACAGGGAAGCCTATGTGTTTATCACTATATAGGGAAGCCTGTGTGTTTATCACTATATAGGGAAGCCTACGTGTTAATCACTGTAAGGTTGTGTATTTATTTTCTTAGTCAACCTTGTGTTCTGTTTCGTTGTGTTCTTAAACCATGCCCTGTTTCGTTGTGTTCTTTAACAAAGCCCTGTTTCATTGTGTTCTTTAACAAAGCCCTGTTTCGTTGTGTTCTTAAACATAGCCCTGTTTTGTTGTGTTTTTTAACATAGCCCTGTTTCGTTGTGTTTTTTAACACAGCCCTGTTTCGTTGTGTTCTTAAACATAGCCCTGTTTCGTTGTGTTCTTAAACATAGCCCTGTTTCGTTTTGTTCTTAAACAAAGCCCTGTTTCGTTGTGTTCTTAAACAAAGCCCTGTTTCGTTGTGTTCTTAAACAAAGCCCTGTTTCGTTGTGTTCTTAAACAAAGCCCTGTTTCGTTGTGTTGTTGAAAGTAGCCCTTTCTTTCATTTTTGTTCATTGTTTTCACCTTGTGTTAGTTACTCACCTGGTCTCATCAGATCCTTATTTACTTCAGTTCATTCTGTTTGTGCCTTTGTGAGGTATCGTTCGTTTTGACTCTACTAAGCCTCTTTCTAGCGCTTTTGTGAGAACCAGTTATAGCCTTCAGTCCTAGTTTTGATTCACCTGCCTGTTTGCCCACCTGTGTTTGACCATTGCCTGCCTGTGACCACGAGTCCTGCCTTCTGCGAAGGAGAAATAAACACCAGCCGCGCTCTGTGTGTGAATCTACACTTTTTTCTCTCTGAGTATTCACTACAATCACTATATAGGTTAGCCTGTGTTTGTCACTATATAGGGAAGCCTATGTGTTTATCACTATAGCAACCTATGTGTTTATCACTATAGCAACCTATGTGGTTATCATTTAACTTTCTTCAGTTCTGGGTGACGTGTATGTTTTTCCTTCCAGAGAACTACTACATCGCTAGAATTCTACAGTCTACATTCTACATTATACGGTCTACATTCTACAGTCTACATTCTACATTCTACATTCTACAGTCTACAGTCTACAGTCTACATTCTACAGTCTGAATTCTACAGTCTACAGTCTACATTCTACAGTCTACAGTCTACATTCTACAGTCTGAATTCTACAGTCTACAGTCTACATTCTACAGTCTACAGTCTAGATTCTACAGTCTACATTCTACAGTCTGCATTCTACATTCTACAGTCTACAGTCTAGATTCTACAGTCTACATTCTACAGTCTACATTCTAAATTCTACAGTCTGCATTCTACATTCTACAGTCTACAGTCTACATTCTACAGCCTACATTCTACAGTCTACATTCTACAGTCTACATTCTACATTCTACAGTCTACATTCTACAGTCTACATTCTACATTCTACAGTCTGCATTCTACATTCTACAGTCTGCATTCTACAGTCTACAGTCTAAATTCCACAGTCGACATTCTACAGTCTACATTCTACAGTCTACATTCTAGGGTCTGCATTCTACAGTCTACAGTCTACATTCTACAGTCTACAGTCTACATTCTACAGTCTACAGTCTACATTCTACAGTCTACAGTCTACAGTCTACAGTCTACACTCTACAGTCTCCATTCTACATTCTACAGTCTACAGTCTAGATTCTACAGTCTACATTCTACAGTCTACATTCTACATTCTACAGTCTGCATTCTACATTCTACATTCTACAGTCTACAGTCTACATTCTACAGCCTACATTCTACAGTCTACAGTCTACATTCTACATTCTACAGTCTACCATCTACAGCCTACATTCTACAGTCTACAGTCTACATTCTACATTCTACAGTCTGCATTCTACATTCTACAGTCTAAATTCCACAGTCTACATTCTACAGTCTACATTCTACATTCTACAGTCTGCATTCTACATTCTACAGTCTACAGTCTACATTCTACAGCCTACATTCTACAGTCTACATTCTACAGTCTACATTCTACATTCTCTATTTTCTAGCAGGCTCTCTTATTGTCAGCAGACGGGACAGGACGGGAAAGGACAGCGCTGCCTGCATTCTCATTATCATTTTACAAGGCACAGTTGGCAGAGTGAAGTACTCAGCAGAGAGAGTATAGAAGAGTGTCACTGGCACCCTGTCAGAGTGAATTAACTAACACAAGTGGAATGTAAAGTTTGCCTCTGTTATTTTTGTGTGTGTGTGATTGGATGTCCTGGGCACTGACAGGATTAAATCTTTCTTGCTGGGCTGTTTTGACAGTTTGAAGTCCAGCTTTTCACACAAACATGTCTTCAATCTTGAACAGCTACGTATTTCTTGCAAAATAAATTTGATCTCAATGAGACTAACTTGTATGCTTATAAAAGAGATGCATCTTACCTTCACATTGTAGAATAAAGCAGTAAGAAAGACATTGGGTTCTTGTTCTTAATATACAGAAAACAAAACAACAACACTGTGGCAAAAAGAGATTTGTAGAGTACAAGTTTCTATTGATTTTTGCCACAGAAATCGATAACGATGTGAAAGTGAGGCCCGTTTGATCTATTACCCTCCTAATGACGCAGATATGCCCGGTCCTTATAGCTCTGTTTAGTTCTCTATGGAAATACAACACATTCTCCACTGGGGTATAATCAAATCTATGGATGTTACAACTTTGTTAAAGCCATAAAACAGTAGCCTTCTAGCCCATTACAAACCACAATAATTCCCTTCTCATTGAATATCTGTTGGTGAAATGATGGGGTGTTGAATGTCCCACAGTCTTACTTGGATTAAATAATACTGTAGTTTATATCAGAGATCAGATTATATGATTTATATAGTCCACACCTATGAATGTCTTTAGGTGCTGAAGACAATAACAAGAGGCGTCAGTAAGTCAGGGTGTATTCTGGGAAATGTCCTCTGTTATCACAGTCAAAGAGAGATAAGCTAACTGGATTTAATGGGAGTGTAAGTGTGAGAATCCATGACATCAGCGCTTATCTACAGCTGTAACCATTATCTCTCCCGGTGTCCAGCTAGCACTGGCCCATCATCCGTGAAGTCAGCGGCCCATTTCCCATGTATCTCATTGGCTTTAGAGTGGGCAGACGGCTGTAGTTTGTAGCTGACACTAAAGCAGCACTAAATTTGTTAGTAAATGTAAACCCACTGTTGGGCTGCTGTCAAAATGTCACCCTATTGGCTGCTGAAATATCCCCCTATTGGCTTCTGAAATGTCACCTTATTGGCTGCTGAAATTTCACCCTATTGGCTGCTGAAATGTCACCCTATTGGCTGCTGAAAGGTCACCCTATTGGCTTCTGAAATACCACCCTATTGGCTGTTGACAATGGCCTAGATTCTGCTCTCCTACACTGCTGTGCCACCTCATAGCAGCAGTGGTCCGATGAGTGCTGCTAGCTGAAGTAGCTACGGCAACCTAGCTAACGTTTATTCCAACAGACAGGCAGAGGTGGGGAGTTGGAAACAAACAAGGGAACAAGAGATTAGTTTGTATTTGTTGAAACTGTTGTGTGAAAGCTCCAGGGCAACGTATTCAAATACACAGCAGAGGTAAATCCCACTCTGTGGCTGACTGGCTGAGTTCTGCTGAACATTCTCTGTGTTGTTTACCAACATCATACAGATAAACCACACACACACAGACACACACAGACACACACATAGACACACAGAGACACACCATTATGGGAGTGTGACTGTAATTAAGGTCTATGAGACGTCAGTCAGTCCACCAGGGAGGAGAGCAGTGTGTGGATGTGTGTGTGTGCATGTATGTGTGTGTGTGTGTGAGTGTGTGAGTTTGTGAGTTTGTGTGTGCGTGTGAAGCATCAGTCCACCAGGGAGGAGAGCAGTTTCAATTAGTCTAATCACA
This sequence comes from Oncorhynchus mykiss, assembly GCF_057628025.1. Taxonomy (NCBI): domain Eukaryota; kingdom Metazoa; phylum Chordata; class Actinopteri; order Salmoniformes; family Salmonidae; genus Oncorhynchus; species Oncorhynchus mykiss. The sequence goes on along the minus strand of NC_143030.1, from coordinate 76,292,332 downwards.
GCTCTACTTTAACAGTAATGTTTTCCTTCAGGCTAGAATGAACACGTGCTGTCTAATAGCCCTCTAGGTACACCCAATAAGGTATATGAAATACGCCTGTCTCTCTGCTGAAGATAAGTGCTCCCACTGCCGAGCACTTTGCTAAGACTTTCTTTGCTTGACCTTTCTATCGATTCAGTCATGCTTTTATTAATATCCTTCAAGGTATAATAAGGTAAATGAAATACATCTGTCTGGCAGCTGATTAAAGCTACTTCAGTTCTCACAGCCAAGCACTTTGCTCTTTGCTAAAACTAGACTTTCTTTGTAATTCAGTCATGTGTAACTTTATGGTTTCAAATTGGAACTGGAGATGGAGATGGAGATGGACCTGGAGATGGACCTGGACCTGGATCTGGAGATGGACCTGAAGATGGACCTGGAGATGGTCCTGGATCTGGAGATGGACCTGGAGATGGAAGTGGACCTGGAGATGGACCTGGATCTGGAGATGGACCTGGAGATGGAAGTGAAGCTGGAGATGGACCTGGAGATGGACCTGGAGATGGAGATGGACCTGAAGATGGACCTGGAGATGGAGATGGATCTGGAGATGGACCTGGAGATGGACCTGGCGATGGAGATGGACCTGGATCTGGAGATGGACCTGGAGATGCAGATGGAGATGGATCTGGATCTGGAGATGGACCTGGAGATGGACCTGGAGATGCAGGTGGATCTGGATCTGGAGATGGACCTGGAGATGAACCTGGAGATGGATCTGGAGATGGACCTGGAGATGCAGATGGAGATGGATCTGGAGATGGATCTGGAGATGCAGATGGAGATGGATCTGGAGATGGACCTGGAGATGGACCTGGAGATGCAGATGGAGATGGATCTGGAGATGCAGATGGAGATGGATCTGGAGATGGATCTGGAGATGCAGATGGAGATGGATCTGGAGATGCAGATGGAGATGGATCTGGAGATGGATCTGGAGATGCAGATGGAGATGGATCTGGATCTGGAACTAGAGAGGGCTCGTAACCACAATAACTTTGAAGATCCTTTTAGTTTTGTGCATCGGATAGATTCCTTAAGTGAAATGATAAGCATCTGACCTCGGCAACTATTGATCGTTTGAATGAGAGACGCAACTCGATATTCAATAATCTCCTCCATCCTCTCCTCGGTCCAGACGGAAAACGTTGACAGTGACCAGTGTATTTTTAGAGTAGCTAGTGTGAGCACGCACTCATTATTTATCTAAAAAAAGTGAAGAGAACACATGTTGTATACCGTAATTGTTCATTTTCCCTGTTTGACTAGAAAACAAGTGTTATTTTTTTGTCTTGATATTGACAGGACTTTGAATGGAGTAACCACATCAGTTATACATAACATATCCATACCTTTCAATAGCTGTCCAGGAAACATTCACACCATCCAACCAACCAGTCACTTAGTCTAGTCAGTCTAGTCAGGCGTGAGTTGAGTTGGCGAGGTGAAAAGCACGGAGGAAATGACACGCCACACACCTGAGATGTCATGCAGAGCCAGAGCCAGTCACAAGGGAGGCACCTCAGAGAACTGGCCCTGCTGGGTCTGAGACAGTTTACAGAATACTGTAAACATGCCCCCTCCTTCCCATCCTTCCATCTGTAAAAATGCCCCCTCCTTCCCATCCTTCCATCTGAAAACATGCCCCCTCCTTCCCATCCTTCCATCTGTAAACATGCCCCCTCCTTCCCATCCTTCCATCTGTAAACATGCCCCCTTCTTCCCATTCTTCCATCTGTAAACATGCCCCCCTCCTTCCCATTCTTCCCTCTGTAAACATGCCCCCCTCCTTCCATTCTTCCATCTGTAAACATGCCCCCTCCTTCCCATTCTTCCCTCTGTAAACATTCCCCCCTCCTTCCATTCTTCCATCTGTAAACATGCCCCCTCCTTCCCATCCTTCCATGAGGAAATTGCTGATCTGACAGGGTATGATTGGTGGAAGCAATGTGGTGGAAGTCATGTTTTACCCTGTCAACCCATTTACAGATCATTAACCACGTTTCCGTCCACAGTTTTTATGTGGGTAAAATCCTACCGTATAAAACAAATCACGACAGCTGTGATGGAAACAGGAAGTGTGGCTAAAATGGTATAAATCTCGACAGACATTTTGTTATTTTTTTATTAAAAAAAAATAGTTTTTTATTTCACCTTTATTTAACCAGGTAGGCAAGTTGAGAACAAGTTATCATTTACAACCTGGCCAAGATAAAGCAAAGCAGTTCGACACATACAACAACACAGTTACACATGGAGTAAAACAAACATACAGTCAATACAATAGAAAAATAAGTCTATATACAATGTGAGCAAATGAGGTGAGATAAGGGAGGTAAAGGCAAAAAAAGGCCATGGTGGCGAAGTAAATACAATATAGCAAGTAAAACACTGGAATGGTAGATTTGCAGTGGGAGAATGTGCAAAGTAGAAATAAAAATAAAGGGATGCAAAGGAGCAAAATAAAGAAAGAAAGAAATACAGTAGGGAAAGAGGTAGATGTTTGGGCTAAATTATAGGTGGGCTATGTACAGGTGCAGTAATCTGTGAGCTGCTCTGACAGCTGGTGCTTAAAGCTAGTGAGGGAGATGAGTGTTTCCAGTTTCAGAGATTTTTGTAGTTCGTTCCAGTCATTGGCAGCAGAGAACTGGAAGGAGCTGAGATAAAGGGGGACTTTACCTAGCAGGGTCTTGTAGATGACCTGGAGCCAGTGGGTTTTGCGATGAGTATGAAGCGAGGGCCAGCCAACGAGAGCGTGCAAGTCGCAGTGGTGGGTAGTATATCGTGCTTTGGTGACAAAATGGATGGCACTGTGATAGACTGCATCCAATTGATTGAGTAGGGTAATGGAGGCGATTTAGTAAATTACATCGCCGAAGTCGAGGATTGGTAGGATGGTCAGTTTTACAAGGGTATGTTTGGCAGCATGAGTGAAGGATGCTTTGTTGCGAAATAGGAAGCCAATTCTAGATTTAACTTTGGATTGGAGATGTTTGATGTGAGTCTGGAAGGAGAGTTTACAGTCTAACCAGACACCTAGGTATTTGTAGTTGTCCATATATTCTAAGTCAGCCGTCCAGAGTAGTGATGTTGGACAGGCGGGCAGGTGGAGGCAGCGATCGGTTAAAGAGCATGCATTTAGTTTTACTTGTATTTAAGAGCAGTTGGAGGCCAATGGAAGGAGAGTTGTATGGCATTGAAGCTCGCCTGGAGGGTTGTTAACACAGTGTCCAAAGAAGGGCCAGAAGAATATAGAATGGTGTCGTCTGCGTAGAGGTGGATCAGAGACTCACCAGCAGCAAGAGCGACATCGTTGATGTATACAGAGAAGAGAGTCGGTCCAAGAATTTAACCCTGTGGCACCCCCATAGAGACTGCCAGAGGCCCGGACAACAGATTTGACACACTGAACTCTATCAGAGAAGTAGTTGGTGAACCAGGCGAGGCAATCATTTGAGAAACCAAGGCTGTCGAGTCTGCCGATGAGGATGTGGTGATTGACAGAGTCGAAAGCCTTGGTTAGATCAATGAATACGGCTGCACAGTATTGTGCTGCACAGTATTGTTTCTTATCGATGGCAGTTAAGATATCGTTTAGGACCTTGAGCTAGACTGAGGTGCACCCATGACCAGAACATGACATGGGAACTATGTAAAAATACAAAAATAAACATTTTGTGGAGCTCTGATTATATCAACATCCTTGCTCTTATTTTGAAGTGAGATATAGCATCCATATTATACTGAACAAAAATAAAAACGCAACATGCAACAATTTTAAATGTTACTGAGTTACAGTTCATAAAAGGAAATAAATCGGTTGAAATAAGTTTATTAGGCCCTAATCTATGGATTTCACATGACTGGGAGTACAGATATGCATCTGTTGTCACGGATACCTTAAAAAAAAAGGTAGGGTCATGAATCGGAAAACCAGTCAGTATCTGGTGTGACACCCATTTGCCTCATGCAGTGCGACACATCTCCTTCGCATAGAGTTGATCAGGCTGTTGATTGTGGCCTGTGTATGTTGTCCCACTCCTCTTCAATGGCTGTGCGAAGTTGCTGGATATTGTCGGGAACTGAAACACGCTGTCGTACACGTCGATCAAGAGCATCCCAAACCAGCTCAATGGGCGACATTGGGGCCTTGCATTATAATGCTGAAACATGAGATGATAGATGATAGCAGAGGATGAATGACACAACAATGGGGCCTCAGGATCTCATCGTGGTATCTCTGTACATTCAAATTGCCATCGATAAAATGCAATTGTGTTTGTTGTCCGTAGCTTATGCCTGCCCATACCTTAACCACATCACCACCATGGGGCACTCTGTTCACAACATTGAAATCAGCAAACCGCTCGCCCACACAACGCCATACACATGGTCCGAAGTTGTGAGGCCGGTTGGACGTACGCCAAATCTTCTAAAATGACGGCTTATGGTAGAGAAATGAACATTCAATTCTCTGGCAAAAGCTCTGGGGGGATATTCCTGCAGTCAGCATGCCAATTACACGCTCCCTCAAAACTTGAGATATCTGTGGTACTGAATTGTGTGACAAAACTGCAAGTTTTAGAGTTGCCTTTTATTGTCCCTAGCACAAGGTGCACCTGTGTAATGATCATATTGTTTAATCAGCTTTTTGATGTGGATGGATTATCTTTGCAAAGGAGAAATGCTCACTAACAAGGATGTAAAGACAATTTGTGCACAACATTTGAGAGAAATAAGCTTTTTGTACCTATGGAACATGTCTGGGATCTTGTATTTCAGCTCATGAAACATGAAACACTTTACATGTTGAGTTCATATTTTTTGTTCCGTATAGATGGGAAAAGGTAAAGAAATTCCAGTACTTTTCAAAAACTACAGAAGACATGTCAGGAAAAGGCTTCAATAAACCGTGGAACCTTCTTCGGGAACAAATGAAAGTCCCTTAAGCAAAGCTTAAATAAATAACAATAAATAATAAATAAATAAAGATCCATGGCAAAAGACGTCTTTCGTGCAGCGGTGATGGAACAAACAGCCTGTTCCGTCATTTCAAGGAGATGAACGAAATCCTTGGCGCACGGCCCATGGTTCCTCTGTTGAGCATCAACAGCTCAAGTACAGTTTTTGTTCTTGAAAAAAAAACAAAAAAATGAACATACATAGTATATGCCTAATTTGCCTATTGTCTGGATGTGGGCTGTAGATTAATGTAATTTAATATTTTTTAAGGTGAGCTGAGCCATGAGGAAGTGGACAGTCAGGATGCCGAGGACGACAGCCTGGAGACTATACATTTTTAGGCTATGCAACTGCAGCCTAATGTTTATGTGTTGCCGTTCCAACACCGCTGTAATTGTCTTTATTGCTATACTCTGGATGTGTGGTTTTATTTAAATACTTCTTAAATAGGAAGGCCTTTGTTCTTGTTACACAGTTGCACTATGCAATGGATTTACTTGGGTATGACAGAGACTATGTTTGACACTTGTATGAGTAACTGTAGAGCAGTGGCTCATTGCTGATCCTTGAGTCGTAGCTGAGCAGACTGCAATTTGTATATTTAAGATGGATCAAATGCTGCTTTTGTGTTTTTTCCCATTACTTTAGATAAAGCCTGCTGCTCCTGAGACCAGCATTCAGTGACGCAGACCGATCCGAGTCACCTTCAGCCTCACCATCCAACCCACAAAGTTTCTGGAGTCTCTACCAGCATAGAGCACCTTCAGCCTCACCATCCAACCCACAAAGTTTCTGGAGTCTACCAGCATAGAGCACCTTCAGCCTCACCATCCAACCCACAACGTTTCTGGAGTCTACCAGCATAGAGCACCTTCAATGTGAATCCTTTTTCCAGACATGCAAGGTATCAATGATAACCTGGTCAAGCAAGCAGAACAGGAACAGGAAACCTTGCATGCATCACCAAGGCGGTCAAACGCTTTGAACGTTGTGCCAATGTGGCAGAGAGGCATACAAACGCTTCTGAGAGGATGTCTGGGGTGACGAACTATGCTACACACCCAGCCTAGTTAATATCCTACCATTAATCATCTGGAGCATACACAGCCATGTGCCCTGATGGGGGGGGGGGGGGGGGGGGGTCACATACACCAATAAAGTTACGATAACTTGGCCTAGAGGAATTCTTGAATGTCCATTTGGACGTGAGCATTGGGTAGGCTATAGGCAAGCCAACATGCAAGATCATGCCACACGGTGTTATACCCGGCTATCAACAATCTCTTTTATGGGTAGGATAAATGTATCAGGTTAGATGAAATCAACGATCTCTTTTATGGGTAGGATAAATGTATCAGGTTAGATGAAATCAACAATGGAAACACTTCAAGCTTTATTTTTTATTCGATAAATCCAAGTTTGTGAGATAGAGTTTCTTAGCTGGATGTCAAGTAATTACGCACAGTTAAAAAAAACATCTGCAACAAGCCAGTATGATGGAAACATTTCTCTGGTAGGAAAGTGCATATATTCTTTTTATACACATTTTTGAATATTTGCATGAAAAGCTGTTGCCAATTGGATGGATTAGCTGCATTATCTGACAGCTATTACTGTAGCCACGGTCATTGTAGGACAAGAAAACAAAGGGGGGTCGGTGTAGACGGAATAAAAACTGACTACTGCATGCTGGGAGAACTCCAAGGAAATATCAGGAAGATGAATTCCAGCGTCAGCATTAAATTGGCATTGTGCAATGGTGTATGACAGGGTGACAGGGATTATATAGGACTCCTGGTAGACTAGAAGTGCCACCTCTTGTTGGTGTTTTCTTTGAGATTGCAATGACACTTCCTGGTTCAAAATAATAGCCACTGTTTTACTCAGTGGCTGGGTCTGAAATGACTCCCTACCCTCTGGACACAAACTGGTTGAATCAACGTTGTTTTGAGAGTTTAAACCACAGGAATAAGTCGTCGTGGTAACCAAATTTCAACATGGACAAACCTTCATTTGAAATAAGAATGTGTTATTAGTTAAATAAAGTTTTAAAAAATAAAACAAATATTCAAAAAATACTTTGTGTAAAATATGTTCCATTTATATCTTTAAAATAACGTCAGCTCTTCAACATTATATCCACTATCAGAAAAAAAAACAATAGGTTGGGCAGCACCTCCTACTGGAGAGTTGATCTATCTACAGCTACCGTTAGGTCTCAAAGCCCTGCTTAGCCCAGCAAAGCCCTGCTTTGGTATTTGGTATTTGTCACTGACTATTACCAATGTGCTATCGTGAAAATTATTGTTGCGATATCTCTACATAAAAACTTAATAGATTCACTGTTACTATCGAAGTAATTTCAAAGGGTAGGTTTAACAAAGCAAATGAAATGTGACGATACTTTATCACTCATACGCCAGTTTGTTA
>NC_143030.1:75909898-75924898 GCF_057628025.1 Oncorhynchus mykiss | reverse complement strand
TATGGTGTTCTTTGGATGCAACTCAGCATTCTTTGTCCTCCAAACACGAAGAGTTGAGTTTTTACCAAAAAGTTATATTTTGGTTTCATCTGACCATATGACATTCTCCCAATCTTCTTCTGGATCATCCAAATGCTCTCTAGCAAACTTCAGACGGGTCTGGACATGTACTGACTTAAGCAGGGGGACACGTCTGGCACTGCAGGATTTGAGTCCCTGGCGGCGTAGTGTGTTACTGATGGTAGGCTTTGTTACTTTGGTCCCAGCTCTCTGCAGGTCATTCACTAGGTCCCCCCGTGTGCTTCTGGGATTTTTGCTCACCGTTCTTGTGATCATTTTGACCCTACGGGGCGAGATCTTGCGTGGAGCCCCAGATCAAGGGAGATTATCAGTGGTCTTGTATGTCTGCCATTTCCTAATAATTGCTCCCACAGTTGATTTCTTCAAACCAAGCTGCTTACCTATTGCAGATTCAGTCTTCCCAGCCTGTTGCAGGTCTACAATTTTGTTTCTGGTGTCCTTTGACAGCTCTTTGGTCTTGGCCATAGTGGAGTTTGGAGTGTGACTGTTTGAGGTTGTGCACAGGTGTCTTTTATACTGATAAGAAGTTCAAACAGGTGCCATTAATACAGGTAACGAGTGGAGGACAGAGGAGCCTCTTAAAGAAGAAGTTAAAGGTATGTGAGAGCCAGAAATCTTGCTTGTTTGTAGGTGACCAAATACTTATTTTCCACCATAATTTGCAAATAAATTCATAAAAAATCCTACAGTGTGATTTTCTGGATTATCTTTTCTCATTTTGTCTGTCATAGTTGAAGTGGAACTATGATGAAAATTACAGGCCTCATCTTTTTAAGTAGGAGAACTTGCACAATTGTTGGCTGACTAAATACTTTTTTTGCCCCACTGTATCTGGCCCTGAATCGACAGTACACCGTGGCAAACTATTTGACCATGGTTACTGATCAAAACCTTAGAAAAATGTTGACAAAGTACAGGCTCAGTGAGCACAGCCTTGCCATTGAGAAGGGTAGACACAGGAAAACCTGGCTCCCTGTAGAGGAAAGGCTGTCCAACCACTGCACAACAGCAGAACCTGAGACAAAGCTGTACTTCCTGACAAAATGTCAAAAATATAAAACAATTAGAGACGGTCGTTACCCAAATGTGAAACCCTTATTCAACGTTTCAAAGACCTCTCTGATGAGAGTAGGCTACTCATCCTGTTGGGGGAGTACGCAGAGAGCTGTGGGTTGGCAGCGCACTACATTGCTGCCTGCCATAAGTTGAGGGACAGTGTCTGACAGACCAATGAACCTGCACATGTCCTCTATTGTATGCTTATTGTTATTGTTCAATGTATGGTTATTTTGACCCTTGGTTATTGTTGTTACTGTTGTCCCGTTGACAATTTTGATCCTCTTTTTTTTCTTTTCATATTGTAAATATCCAAAATAAGTTTTGGCAATATGTACATTGTTAAGTCATGCCAATAAAGCAAATTGAATTGAATTGATAGAGAGAGAAGAGAGAGACAGAGAGAGTTAGAGAGAGAGACAGATATAGTTAGAGAGAGACAGAGACAGACAGAGGTGGAGAGTGAGAGACTGAGAGACAGAGAGAGAGAAGTAAAGACAGAGAGACAGAGCGAGACACAGAAAGACAGAGAGAGAAAAATAAATGATGTCCACATACTTTTGGCCATGTAGTGTAGCTACACTGGGTTAGCTTCACTCCCAGCTCTCCGAAGAGACAACACCTGTGTTGCAGTGCCACCATGCCAGCTGTCCCTGGATCTAGAGAGAGAGAGAGAGAGAGAGAGCAGAGATAGCGACTGAGAGAGAGAAAGAGAACGAGAGAGAGAGACAGAGACAGACAGAGAGAGAGTCAGAGACAGAGAGAGAGAGAAAGAGAGAGAGAGAGAAAGAGAGAGAGAGAGAAAGAGAGAGAGAGAGAGAGAGAGAAAGAGAGAGAGAGAGAGAGAGAGACAGAGAGAGAGAGACAGAGAGAGAGAGACAGAGAGAGAGAGAGAGACAGAGAGAGAGAGAGAGAGAGAGCAGAGATAGCGACTGAGAGAGAGAAAGAGAACGAGAGAGAGACAGAGACAGACAGAGAGAGTCAGAGACAGAGAGAGAGAGAAAGAGAGAGAGAGAGAAAGAGAGAGAGAAAGAGAGAGAGAGAGAGAGAGACAGAGAGAGAGAGACAGAGAGAGAGAGACAGAGAGAGAGAGAGAGAGACAGAGAGAGAGAGAGAGAGAGAGAGAGAGACAGAGAGAGAGAGACAGAGAGAGACAGAGAGAGAGAGACAGAGAGAGAGAGACAGAGAGAGAGAGAGAGACAGAGAGAGAGAGAGAGAGACAGAGAGAGAGAGACAGAGAGAGAGAGACAGAGAGAGAGAGAGAGAGAGAGAGAGACAGAGAGAGAGAGACAGAGAGAGAGAGAGACAGAGAGAGAGAGAGAGAGAGAGAGAGAGAGAGAGAGAGAGAGAGAACAAAAGGGACACACTGGGCTCTGACTCATCCAGCTGATTCCCTTGCAGTACGTGTCACAGCTGGTCTCCCAGAGGAATGAAGGATTCTATGATTCAAATCAAATCACATCTTATTGGTCACATACACGTGTTTAGCAGATATTGAGGGTGTAGCGAAATGCTTGAACTTCTAGCTCCGACAGTGCAGTAATATCTAACAAGTATCTAACAAATTATACGACATATAGCCAAAACACACAAATCTAAGTAGGAATTAATTAAGATTATATACGTATGGACGAGCAATGAGCGGAACGAACTAAGACACAGTATATACATATGAGATGAGTAATGCCAGATATGTAAACCTTATTAAAGTGACTAAGATACCGTAGAATAGTATAGAATACAGTATATACATATGAGATGAGTAATGCCAGATATGTAAACCTTATTAAAGTGACCAGTGATTTCCTCCATTCCTTAAAGTGACCAGTGATTTCCTCCTTTCCTTAAAGTGGCCAGTGATTTCCTCCTTTCCTTAAAGTGACCAGTGATTTCCTCCTTTCCTTAAAGTGGCCAGTGATTTCCTCCTTTCCTTAAAGTGACCAGTGATTTCCTCCTTTCCTTAAAGTGACCAGTGATTTCCTCCTTTCCTTAAAGTGACCAGTGATTTCCTCCTTTCCTTAAAGTGGCCAGTGATTTCCTCCTTTCCTTAAAGTGACCAGTGATTTCCTCCTTTCCTTAAAGTGACCAGTGATTTCCTCCTTTCCTTAAAGTGACCAGTGATTTCCTCCTTTCCTTAAAGTGGCCAGTGATTTCCTCCTTTCCTTAAAGTGGCCAGTGATTTCTCTGCCTGTAGGCAGCAGCCTCTAGTGTGCTAGTGATGTTCCTAGTTCCTCTACTCATCAACAGCCATAGTAGTCATTAACAATGTGTTGATATGAATGTGACTGACGTGCAGAGGTATCCACCGGACCAGTCAGTACACCTGTATGTAAATAGCCCTGTAGGTAGCAAATAATGGTGTTGGAACAATTCTAGATGATATATGAGTGCAGTACTAGACATGCAAGTTCAATTGACTGTAAATCTGTTGTGTGGTACACAAAGCAAGTCTATTACTGCAAGGGATAACATGGATGAGGGTGAGGCTGTGTAAATATAATTCATATTGTACTCAGAACTTCTCTTTTTATTTTTGAAAACACACAAACGGAATCTGTGAAATCTGAATTTGCATGAACATAAAATCTTAAACATTTCTCGTCTCTCGGCCATCGTCTTTTATTTTCAAAACGAGGTCAAAAACATTATTCCAACAGAATAATTGGGAGGAAAATTGTTTAACTATCTTTTCTTGAACTTCCAAAAGTCTTAATGTGCTGCTACAGAGGTTTTGTATAATTTCAGCCTGTTGTTTTGAAAGCAGTCTTCACAAGCTAAAACAGGTCCCCCAAAATTGTGCACAATGTCATCCATTTCCTGTGATATGTTACATCCTGCAAAATCTAAATATTGTTTTCCTGCAATTTGAAAATGTTATGAATTCCAATTTGTACAATATGTTCCAAATTTTAAAGATCACATTCAAGCACTTTAACAATTGCTGTTCTCTCTCTCTGTTCCCTCTCTGTTCTCTCTCTCTGTTCTCTCTCTCTGTTCCCTCTCTGTTCTCTCTCTCTGTGTTGTCTCTCTATGTTCTCTCTCTGTTCCATCTCTGTTCTCTCTCTCTGTGTTGTCTCTCTCTGTTCTCCCTCTCTGTTGTCCCTCTCTGTTATCTCTCTGTTATCTCTCTCTGTTATCTCTCTGTTATCTCTCTGTTCCCTCTCTGTTCTCTCTCTGTTATCTCTCTCTGTTCTCTCTCTGTTCTCTCTCTGTTCCCCCTATGTTCTCTCTCTCTCTCTGTTCTCTTTCTGTTCTCTCTCTGTTCTCTCTCTCTCTCTGTTCTCTGTTCTCTCTCTGTTCTCTACAAGAATACAAATACCTGGGTGTCCTCTTGGACAATAAGCTTCAGTGGAGTAAATGTACAGACCTGAAATACAAAAAGAACCAACGGAGGCTGTACTTTCTCAAACAGCTGGGATCTTTTAATGTAGACTGTACTATACTGACTCTGTTTTACAAACCTTTCATAAAGAGTATTTTTACTTGTTGTATTGTTTGTTAGTTTGGCAATGCCACTGTCAGACAGAGAAATATGCAGAGAAGGATTATCACCACAGCAAGCAAGGTACGTGGAGTCAAACAGACAGGCCTGGATGAGATCTTTAAGGTCAGGGCCTTCCCCAAGGCTCACAAAATACATTTTAGACACAAGCCACCCCCTGTACCCAGACTTTGAACTACTCCCCTCTGGGTGCAGGTATAGGGCACCCCTCAGCAGGAAAAACAGAACTAGACAAATCATTTGTGCCAGGTGTGATATCCCTCCTAAATAGCTCAAGCTAAAGTTCCTATCAACTCAGTAAGGCCAGCAGGCTAGACTTTTTTTAATGTTTAATTGTTATGTAACTGTTATGAAATTTGCATGACCAATTTTGTTTTGTACTTAAATGCCACTTTAAATGTGTACATGACACTGCAACAAAATTTCCCCATGGGGACAATAAAGTCAGTAAGTAAGTAAGTTCTCTCTCTGTTCTCTCTCTGTTCTTTCTCTCTTCTCTTTCTGTTCTCTCTCTGTTCTCTCTCCTATTTCTGTACTGTTTCCATTCTCTCTCTTCTCTTTCTGTTCTCTCTCTCTTCTCTCTTTGTTCTGTTCTCTCTCTGTTCTCTTGGTTCTCTATGTTCTCATCTCTCTCTCTTCTCTTTCTGTTCTCTCTCTCTCATCTCTCTCTTCTCTTTCTCTTCTCTCTTTGTTCTCTCTCTGATCTATTTATTTTCTCTCTCTCTTCTCTTTCTGATCTCTCATCTCTCTGTTCTCTCTCTGTGTTCTTTCTGTTCTCCCTCTGTTCTCTCTCTCTTCTTTGTTTTCTCTCTCTGTTCTCTCTCTTCTCTCTGATCTATTTCTGTTCTCTCTGTTATCTCTATTCTCTTTCTCTTCTCTCTCTGTTCTCTCTCTTCTCTCTTTGTTCTGTTCTCTATCTTCTATCTCTGTTCTATTTATGTTATCTCTCTGTTCTATTTATGTTCTCTCTCTCTCTTTCTGTTCTCTCTGTTCTTTCTCTATTATCTTTCTGGTCTCTCTCTCTCATCTCTATCTGTTCTCCCTCTGTTTAATTTCTCTTCTCTCTCTGTTCTCCCTCTCTCTTCTCTTTCTGTTCTATTTTTGTTCTCTCAGTTCTCTCTCTGTTCTCTCTCGGTTCTCTCTCTGTGCTGTCCCTTTTCCCAGTCTCTCTACATTCACCGCTGTGCCCATCCTTCTAAGTTTACCCCAGCTCAGACAGTCAGAAAGAAAGTGAGAGGACACAGTCACAGACAACACTACAGGGTAGTGTCCACTAAGCTCTACAGGGTGGTGTCCACTAAGCTCTGCAGGGTAGTGTCCACTAAGCTCTGCAGGGTGGTGTCCACTAAGCTCTGCAGGGTGGTGTCCACTAAGCTCTGTGGGGTGGTGTCCACTAAGCTCTGTGGGGTGGTGTCCACTAAGCTCTGCAGGGTGGTGTCCACTAAGCTCTGTGGGGTGGTGTCCACTAAGCTCTGCAGGGTAGTGTCCACTAAGCTCTGCAGGGTGGTGTCCACTAAGCTCTGCAGGGTGGTGTCCACTAAGCTCTGTGGGGTGGTGTCCACTAAGATCTGCAGGGTGGTGTCCACTAAGCTCTGCAGGGTGGTGTCCACTAAGCTCTACAGGGTGGTGTCCACTAAGCTCTATAGGGTTGTGTCCACTAAGCTTTGTGTGGTGGTGTCCATGGTGCTGATTCAAGATACATTTTGACCGGTACTGTGAGGACAGCCCATTGAAGGTTCAGCTGTAGATTTTCCATTATGTTCTTGGGTAGAATGTCTAAGAACAGGCTTACCTTTCCGCCTACCTGTGGGAGTATTGTGTGCTTGGTGAATTATCAACGTGATCACACATATTACAAGCTAATAGGAGTGCATGCTGATCAGATCGCTGTCTCTATAATGTCACCATTAGTTTCTGCAGGATCAGAGAGATGGTCCTTTAGATGTAGTTTAGCCTTTAAAATACGTGTAGAATATTTAGTTAATTATTACGGTCTCATGGCCCCTCTGGGCTTAAGGGGTTGTCTGTACCGGTTCTCTCTACAGGATCTCTACTAGTCGGTCTGCATCCCTAAAAGCAACATATTCCCTACATAGTGCACTACTTTTGTCAAAGGTCCATAGGGCTCTGGTCAAAAATAGTACACTGAGGCGCCTCCCGGGTGGCGCAGTGGTTAAGGGCGCTGTGCTACCAGAGACTCTGGGTTCGCGCCCAGGCTCTGTGGTAACTGGCCGCCGACCGGGAGGTCCGTGGGGCGACGCACAATTGGCCTAGCGTCGTCCGGGTTAGGGAGGGGTTTGCCGGTAGGGATATACTTGTCTCATCGCGCACCAGCGACTCCTGTGGTGTGCCTGGCGCAGTGCGCGCTAACCAAAGGTTGCCAGGTGCACGGTGTTTCCTCCGACACATTGGTGCGGCTGGCTTCCGGGTTGGATGCGCGCTGTGTTAAGAAGCAGTGTGTCTTGGTTGGGTTGTGTTTCGGAGGACGCATGACTTTAAACCTTCGTCTCTCCCGAGCCCGTACGGGAGTTGTAGCGGTGAGACAAGATAGTAGCTACTACAACAATTGGATACCACGAAATTGGGGAGAAAACGGGGTAAAATTCAAAAAAATTTAAATAAGTTGTACACTGTGTAGAGAATAGGATGCCATTTGTGACACAGTCCAAGAGATGGTGATGCAGGTTCCCTCCCTAGGGAGTAATGGGCTGTGCCTGGGTTCCATTATTTTAGTTCTAGAACCCTGCTGTACTGATGGGGGTTAGATGTGTGGCTGCTGGACTCCAACTCCTCTCTCTCTCCATGTCCTATCACATCTATTGTCCACATATACAGTTCTGCTCTTCTCAGCAAACTCATCTTTAGTGAGCTATAGGTTACTGCTATTGTGCAACATAAAACACAACAACCCTTAAATGAGATTGGGAAGATCCGTAATGTCATTGTTTTTTTAATCACGTTGGAGAAACAAGAGTGGGTGTCGTCTGGAACGGCATTACATTACAGTCTCTCCCATTGCACCCGCAGTGTCTTTAATTACACACACAGGAATAAGCACAGCTCTGCCTGATGAAAGTTGGCCTCTAACTGCAATACAACTGCCATGGTTACTATAACGGCCACTGTGCCACAGGGCATTTTTTCCTAATGGTTCTGCCCTCCTAT
Organism: Oncorhynchus mykiss; assembly: GCF_057628025.1. Classification (NCBI taxonomy): domain Eukaryota; kingdom Metazoa; phylum Chordata; class Actinopteri; order Salmoniformes; family Salmonidae; genus Oncorhynchus; species Oncorhynchus mykiss. Next base: position 75,917,094 of record NC_143030.1, on the reverse strand, counting down.
TGGATTACCCAGAATACATCCCAAATTTCACTCTATTACCTTTATAGTACACTACTTTTGGACCAGGACCCATTGGTAGTAGTGCACTATACAGGATTCCAGTTGGGACGGAGACAACCTAGTTTAAAATATGATGTAGTGATTTTCCCAGGCAGGAAACCTGTCTGTTTATAAAAGATGGATGCCAGAGAGAAAGTTTAATGCCACATGATTTTAGTCTGTCTGTAAATGTTTGATCTTTGAACTTGTATTAGGTGTTATACACCCAGATCTGAAACCGATGCCCCGATGACTTAACAAAGCCAGAAATGCATCACTTGTGCAGTTAAGGTGAAATTAGTCTTTATTCACGCATTTTAATTATCTGATTACTTATTAATTGCTAAAGATATATTTTATAAGCAGCCTAATTAAAATGATTAAAGACCCATAAAATAAAACACAAAGGGTGAGTCAAAGTTAGCCTGGTCCCAGATCTGATTGGCCTGTCAAACTCAGTTTTGATCATCTGGGACTACATTAGAATCAAACTCAAAACAGATCTAGGACCAGATTAGAATCCGATCATTCCAGAGACAGCGACAATCATGAAGACTTATTGATGAAATGACCTGAGGCGTGTGTTCAGCGAGGAACATGTATAGGCAGGCTACACTCATTTTTCACACCGACATAGATGTCCAGACCATATAAATAAAATCACAACAACAGTTATTCTATTTCTGTGGCCCAGACACATCTACACACTTACCCGAATGCAAATCACCTGCAAATCATCTTTGACTTGCATTCCAGACGCTGGGTTCCAAAAACAGAACTATATTCCGGAACCAATGTGTACATTTAGAAGGGTCATCAAGCACAACAAAAACAGAACTCTGTTGTGGTGTTCCGGAACCAATGTGTACATTTAGAAGGCTCATCAAACACAACAACAACAACATTGCTTCGGAGAACAAAAGGACGAGCTTTTGATCTGTGATTCAGATACTGAGAGACAAGATGCCAAGTCATTTAGACTGTCCTTTTTGGCACCACTCATATTCTAAAGGAGAGTGGGAAGTGTCTGTCTTGCTGACCTCTCCATCCGCAGTCATCTCAAACGTAACCTCTCCCAGCAGCTTCATAGGGGCAGGACAGGGTCACTTTTCCTTTCTTCTTGTTCGTTTAATGTTACTACTGTAAAGACATATGACAGTGAGTTGTACGGTCACCAGCAGTAGGTCTAAACTGTGCTTGTTTACTATTTTGAAAGGATTTTCGTGCTCCTCAACCCGGAACAGGACGAGTTGAGGAGACTGATAAAGAAACGTGACTGTCTGGTCCATCTGATGAAGCAGAAATACTAGGGGAGATGAGTACTCTGATGGAGTCCCGTGTAAGCGGCAGGGTAGCCTAGTGGTTAGAGCGTTGGACTAGTAACCGGAAGGTTCAAATCCCCGAGCTGACAAGGTACAAATCTGTTGTTCTGCCCCTGAACAGGCAGTTAACCCACTGTTCCTGGGCCATCATTGAAAATAAGAATTTGTTCTTAAATTACTTGCCTAGTTAAATAAAGGTAAAATAAAAAATAAAAAATGTAAAGCAGCCGTTTCTTTCAATGAACCGCATTTAGGTCAAATTCCTTCATCAAATCAGGTTGTTTCATCCTGTTTGAATGAAGACGTACCAGGTTGTCTTTATATCATACCACCAAAGACGGCACAATAGGATTTCATTTTAAGTCCAAAAATATATACAGTGCCTTGCGAAAGTATTCGGCCCCCTTGAACTTTGCGACCTTTTGCAACATTTCAGGCTTCAAACATAAAGATATAAAACTGTATTTTTTTGTGAAGAATCAACAAGTGGGACACAAGCATGAAGTGGAACGACATTTATTGGATATTTCAAACTTTTTTAACAAATCAAAAACTGAAAAATTGGGCGTGCAAAATGATTCAGCCCCCTTAAGTTAATACTTTGTAGCGCCACCTTTTGCTGCGATTACAGCTGTAAGTCGCTTGGGGTATGTCTCTATCAGTTTTGCACATCGAGAGACTGAAATTTTTTCCCATTCCTCCTTGCAAAACAGCTCGAGCTCAGTGAGATTGGATGGAGAGCATTTGTGAACAGCAGTTTTCAGTTCTTTCCACAGATTCTCGATTGGATTCAGGTCTGGACTTTGACTTGGCCATTCTAACACCTGGATATGTTTATTTTTGAACCATTCCATTGTAGATTTTGCTTTATGTTTTGGATCATTGTCTTGTTGGAAGACAAATCTCCGTCCCAGTCTCAGGTCTTTTGCAGACTCCATCAGGTTTTCTTCCAGAATGGTCCTGTATTTGGCTCCATCCATCTTCCCATCAATTTTAACCATCTTCCCTGTCCCTGCTGAAGAAAAGCAGGCCCAAACCATGATGCTGCCACCACCATGTTTGACAGTGGGGATGGTGTGTTCAGGGTGATGAGCTGTGTTGCTTTTACGCCAAACATAACGTTTTGCATTGTTGCCAAAAAGTTCAATTTTGGTTTCATCTGAACAGAGCACCTTCTTCCACATGTTTGGTGTGTCTCCCAGGTGGCTTGTGGCAAACTTTAAACGACACTTTTTATGGATATCTTTAAGAAATGGCTTTCTTCTTGCCACTCTTCCATAAAGGCCAGATTTGTGCAATATACGACTGATTGTTGTCCTATGGACAGAGTCTCCCACCTCAGCTTTAGATCTCTGCAGTTCATCCAGAGTGATCATGGGCCTCTTGGCTGCATCTCTGATCAGTATTCTCCTTGTATGAGCTGAAAGTTTAGAGGGACGGCCAGGTCTTGGTAGATTTGCAGTGGTCCGATACTCCTTCCATTTCAATATTATCGCTTGCACAGTGCTCCTTGGGATGTTTAAAGCTTGGGAAATATTTTTGTATCCAAATCCGGCTTTAAACTTCTTCACAACAGTATCTCGGACCTGCCTGGTGTGTTCCTTGTTCTTCATGATGCTCTCTGCGCTTTTAACGGACCTCTGAGACTATCACAGTGCAGGTGCATTTATACGGAGACTTGATTACACACAGGTGGATTGTATTTATCATCATTAGTCATTTAGGTCAACATTGGATCATTCAGAGATCCTCACTGAACTTCTGGAGAGAGTTTGCTGCACTGAAAGTAAAGGGGCTGAATAATTTTGCACGCCCAATTTTTCAGTTTTTGATTTGTTAAAAAAGTTTGAAATATCCAATAAATGTCCCACTTGTTGTTGATTCTTCACAAAAAAATACAGTTTTATATCTTTATGTTTGAAGTCTGAAATGTGGCAAAAGGTCGCAAAGTTCAAGGGGGCCGAATACTTTCGCAAGGCACTGTATATTTGAAATTTATCAAGATACTAATATTTGACAATTTACTATTGATATTTCTTTGCAGCCTGTTTTTATTTGTGTTCTGCAGAGTTCTTGTTTAAGGCCTCAACGATTAAAGACCATCTCTGAATCTCTCCTGGATACTCAACCCGTTGTTAGAAGAACCCAAGCGTTACCATGCACTTCAATGTGTTTAGAAATGTAGAGTTGGCCAAGATGAAACAATGGTAAGATAGCTGGTCAGAAAGACCTTTAATATACCATGCCTTTTTGGGCCTGTGTTTTTGTGTGGCATAACAATAACTACATGGACGGCCTTTATATAGAAAAATACATTATTTGAGGTGTAGGGTGAAAATAAGATCTGCAGGATACAATGTGTTCTCTTCATAACAATAACCAGAGCCCTATGGTGCTGTCATGTGTCAGGTCTGTTATAGTGGATGTGTTGTGTTTACTGTGTTCCAGGCAGGCATACAGAACAGCCCTCTGCTCCTGACCCTGTTCTCCAACAGTGACAGTGTAGAGGAGCAGTTAGACTCAGACTGCTGGTCTCCCTCTCCTCTCACAGAGAGACCCAACATGACCTCGTCCAGAGGCTGCCCTCCTACTGCAGCATGCTCCACAAACACCACATGGGATCCTGCCAAGTGGTGGGGTTCTGTCAGTCTTCTGTCTCTGTCAACTCCTGTCTCTCTGTCAGTCTCCTGTCTCTATCTGTCTGTCTTTCTGTCAGTCTCCCTGTCTCTCTGCCAGTCTCCTGTCTCTCTGCCAGTCTCCTTTCTCCATCTGTCTCTTTGTGTTTTCTCCATCTTTGTCTCTTTGTGTTTGTCTCCTGTCTCTCTGTCAGTCTCCTGTCTCTATCTGTCTGTCTTTCTGTCAGTCTCCCTGTCTCTCTGCCAGTCTCCTGTCTCTCTGCCAGTCTCCTTTCTCCATCTGTCTCTTTGTGTTTTCTCCATCTTTGTCTCTTTGTGTTTGTCTCCTGTCTCTCTGTCAGTCTCCTGTCTCTCTGTCAGTTGATCCATTCTTTTTACATTTAGCTGCTTGTGACACGGCTCCTCATCAAGCTAAGAACAGAGATCTGCTGAAGTCTCTCCTCAATTGCAGGGTGACTGAGTCGTAGCAATGTGAATGAGCGAGTCGTAGCAGGGTGAGTGAGTCATAGCAGGGTGAGTGAGTCATAGCAGGGTGAGTGAGTTGCAGCAGGGTGAGTGAGTCGTAGCAGGGTGAGTGAGTGAGTCATAGCAAGGTGAGTGAGTCGTATCAGGGTGAGTGAGTGAGTCATAGCAAGGTGAGTGAGTCGTAGCAGAGTGAGTAAGTTGTAGCAGGGTGAGTGAGTCATAGCAGGATAAGTGAGTGAGTCGTAGCAATGTGAATGAGTGAGTCGTAGCAGGGTGAGTGAGTCATAGCAGAATGAGTGAGTCGTATCAGGGTAAGTGTGTCATAGCAGGGTGAGTGAGTGAGTCATAGCAGGATGAGTGATTTGTAGCAGGGTGAGTGAGGGCGTCATAGAAGGGTGAGTGAGTTGTAGCAGGGTGAATGAGTTGCAACAATGTGGGTGAGTGAGTGAGTCATAGCATGGTGAGTGAGTGAGTCATAACATGGTGAGTGAGTGAGTAGTAGCAGGGTGAGTGAGTCATAGCAGGATGAGTGAGTCATAGCAGAGTGAGTGAGTCGTAGCAGGGTGAATGAGTGAGTCATAGCAGGGTGAGTGAGTCATAGCAGGGTGAGTGAATCGTAGCAGGGTGAGTGAGTCGTAGCATGGTGAATGAGTGAGTCATAGCAGGGTGAGTGAGTCGTAGCATGGTGAATGAGTGAGTCGTAGCAGGGTGAGTGAGTCATAGCAGAATGAGTGAGTCGTATCAGGGTAAGTGTGTCATAGCAGGGTGAGTGAGTGAGTCATAGCAGGATGAGTGATTTGTAGCAGGGTGAGTGAGGGCGTCATAGAAGGGTGAGTGAGTTGTAGCAGGGTGAATGAGTTGCAACAATGTGGGTGAGTGAGTGAGTCATAGCATGGTGAGTGAGTGAGTCATAACATGGTGAGTGAGTGAGTAGTAGCAGGGTGAGTGAGTCATAGCAGGATGAGTGAGTCATAGCAGAGTGAGTGAGTCGTAGCAGGGTGAATGAGTGAGTCATAGCAGGGTGAGTGAGTCATAGCAGGGTGAGTGAATCGTAGCAGGGTGAGTGAGTCGTAGCATGGTGAATGAGTGAGTCATAGCAGGGTGAGTGAGTCGTAGCATGGTGAATGAGTGAGTCGTAGCAGGGTGAGTGAGTCGTAGCAGGCTGAGTGAGTCGTAGCAGGGTGAGTGAGTCGTAGCAGGGTGAGTGAGTGAGTCGTAGCATGGTGAATGAGTGAGTCGTAGCAGGGTAAGTGAGTCATAGCGGGATGAGTGAGTGAGTCATAGCAGGGTGAGTGAGTCATAGCAGGATGAGTGAGTCGTAGCAGGGTGAGTGAGTCATAGCAGGATGAGTGAGTCGTAGCAGGGTGAGTGAGTGAGTCGTAGCATGGTGAATGAGTGAGTCGTAGCAGGGTAAGTGAGTCATAGCAGGATGAATGAGTCGCAGCAATGTGAGTGCGTGAGACGTAGCAGAGTGAGTGTGTGTGTCGTAGCAAGGTGAGTGAGTGAGTCGTAGCATGGTGAATGAGTGAGTCGTAGCAGGGTAAGTGAGTCATAGCGGGATGAGTTAGGGAGTCATAGCAGGGTGAGTGAGTCATAGCAGGATGAATGAGTCGCAGCAATGTGAGTGCGTGAGACGTAGCAGAGTGAGTGTGTGCGTCGTAGCAAGGTGAGTGAGTATTAGCAGCTCCTTACAGGTCTCTCAGCCAGACAATGGACAGCAAATGTATGTCAATCACAGGCTATAGACCTGGGCCTGACCCTCATTATAGAGCCATTCAAAGCAGCTCCCCCCTGTCCCTCACACACAGTCACACACAATCACAGGACAATCCAAGGCCTAACCCTCTATACAGAACCATCAAAGTGCCCCCCCCACCCCCGTCACATACACTGATTTGTGGTCTGAGTACTGCAGGCGGATCAGGGTCACCTCCCTCCCACTTCTCTTTTGTGTAGCCACCTTTCTTCTTTGAGTTTTTTTTGGTTGTGCAGTTTCTTCTTTTCATTCTTGTTATAGTACTTGTTCCACCAGCCATCAGTGCTGTTCTCATGTCTCTGTGTTCTATTATATACAGTGCCTCTGGTGACAAACCCCATCTAAACCGTTCATCCTCTCCCCCAGGTGGAAGCATGGTTTCTGTCTGTGCTGCACCACTCCAGCCCCAGAGACAGTCTCCTCCGCTGGCTGGGCCTGCTGTCTAACCTGAGCTGCAGGTAGGTTTCTTCCTTCTAGGAAGTTGCTTTGCTTGCTGTTTTAGGGTTTAGGCCGGGTTTTCTGACTAGCCTGAGTGAAATTCAGTTTAATTGTGTTATCATACCATCTCTCCTTGTCACTCATTTTCATACCAGTCATGGCATGTCTGGCTTGACAAGGACACCAGTGGAGTAGGTACGAGCATGAACAAATCTGGGACCAGGCTACTTTGTGAAAACTGCAGCTGTAAATAGGGATATAACAATACATAAATGTGATTGTATTCTGCAGGGAACCACCAGGGGGAGCTCTGGGGCAGCGGTAAAATGAGGCCTCCCTGCACGCCCTGCTCTACTCCTGGCCCACCACGCTCCTCCAGGCCCTCTGGCCCCTCGCCCAACACAGTTACCCCAGGGCGAGGACTGCTGCTGGGTACACGATCTCCATGCTTCCCCTGCCTGGATCCCCCACCCCTAGATCTCCTCGTAGGTGCCAGACCAGGATGAGGCATGGATGAGCAGTGACAGAGCGGCTAAGATG